>NC_088927.1:59500000-59790000 GCF_038396675.1 Hydra vulgaris | reverse complement strand
AATACTTGTATTGAAACTCTAGTTATTTATCTTTAACTTCAAAAAATTTAAAATGACACTAATATTTCTGGTAAATTTTGTTTTTGCAAATTTTATCTTTTAGGAGTTTTACTGTTATCACATAATCTAGATGAAGACAATATATTTATAGAAGACTTCAGAAACTTAATGAAGATAATAATATTAATGTTGATTAAGGTAGGTGACTAATAATGAACAGGGGGCATGTGTGCATTTGGTTTTTTTAAATATTATGTATAACTTATGTTTATATTTATTACCTATATTTGAGTGTATATTAGTCTAATTTATCTTAAAACAGGATATTTGCACTTTAACAAGCAACAAAGCCTAAATGAGATGGTTTCGAATCAACCTTTAAAGGTTTCTATATTTATAAGCAAAAATCAATTAAGAGAGGATTTACATCCTGGTACAAATGCTAATGAAAATACTTGTGAATACTCGGGCTTCTGGGTCTTTCCAAAGTAATAAATTATTTGCATTTAATTTAAAAGTTTATAATATTTATAAAGTACAATAGTATATTTGATTAATTATGTTTCTTAATGGGTTTCATAAATTCTTTAAGGGCGTCTCTTATTTAGGTTGAAGTAGGTAGCTCTAAAAAACAATTTGAAAAGAAGAATGAAGGGTCGATTCCGTTTAAATGTACATACACAAGCAAGCGTGGTTAATAAGGAAAAAAGCAATTTTACTCTTCCATCGAATCATCACTCTGGTTTTTCCAAACAGCATTTTTTTATAGTGCATTTACTTAGGTACAATACAAAACAATAGACTAAGATAATCATTTATTTTTTTATTTATTATAAAACTTGTTTTTTTTTAAATAGATTAAGGCGAATCATCAAAAACCATTACCAATACAGATCGACCAAAAAATAAGACAAACGAAACCTCTCCCATGGATGATGCCATGTTTTAGCGTAAAATGATTGTGTCACACCATTACATAAAAAGAAATTTGGGCTACTGCAATAGTTTTTAGATAAAGATTTGAATGAAATTAAATTTGAACAGGTTACCTCAATTGAGGAATTAGTAAAGTTCAAGACCCGACTTTTAAGAAAAATTAAAAAGAACATTCGATGCTACTGGAATTGTTTGTAAAAATGCGAAAGCGTATTGTTATACGATTTTAGATTTTATAATGACGGAAGAGGCGATCAATCGAAATTAAATATTATGTATGGTAACCATGTGCCAAGCGTCTTTTATTAGCTTATTTTTAATGATTTGGTTTTTTATTTCTTTGTTTATTTTTTCTTCGTAGTATTATTGTAAAATAATTTACCTTAAAAAACAAAAATAATACAACAAAATTGTCGTAAATTTAATGTAGTATATATAAAAAAAGGTTTACATGTTTAAAGCTATAAACGTGTCTAACAAAACCTGCGTATTTTTGGTTTATCATTAAACCGTGCTGAACAGCTGTTAGTTCAGGCATAAGTTTGGAAAACTTATGCCTGAACTAACTTAAGGCATTAAATAAAGTTTCCGTTTGGAAACTTTATTTAAATAAAGGCATTATTTAAATATGGCATTATTTAAATATATATCATTAAATATGGCTTTATTTAAATATGGCATTAAATAAAGTTTCCGTTTGGAAACTTTATTTAATGCCATAAGTCCGTTTTAAACTATAAAAAACACGAATTTAAAACCTCTTAAAACACGAGTTTAAAACCTCTTAAAACACGTATTTAAAACATAAAAAAACTCGTGTTTGAAACCTTAGAAAACACGTGTAAAACTCCAGTTAAACTTCCCGTGAAATGCACGTGTTTTTGGTTTACGCCTGGATCGTAACAAACACGTGTTTATACGGGTTTTAATTCCGAGATTAAAACCAGATGTGCCGTCTGGGATGTACACAAGAGTGTATTTATTAATGTTGCATATTCAATGGAATTTTCATTCAAGTATCCTCTAGTGTGAACAGCGTAATAGAAAGTGTAGTGTTTTTTTCACTTAAATGTAACTCAGCAACTTTGTGTACTTTAAACAGTTTCATAAACAAGTAGAATCACTAAGAGGCTAAATTTATGATTAAAATTTGTTATGGATATTCAAAAAAAGTCATGCAGTTCAAATGATATTACCACATAATGATTAAAAGTACAATATTTTTTTTTTCATTGTATATTAATGCCTATTTAAAATATACAAAAACCAAAATTTTATTCTATCCAGCCGCTTTAACGATCAATTCTTTGTTTTGCGTGATTATTGGAACCGCAGTAGTTTTTAAAAATATTTATTGTATCTCTGATGCGTTCCATGGCGAAATCTTCATAAAGTAACTTCTAAAAACAATATAGTTATAATTAATACGTCATCTCTTCAAAAACAACAACTTGATATAAGAAATCTTTTATTTAGTGACTTGAATATTTTTGTGCTTGACGTCTTAATAATTTGAAAAAAAGAATAAAAAATAGGGCAGTTGAGAAAAAGTTTGATTTGCATAATACGCTAACGAAACATAACTCCAAAATTTTTATAAACAACTATTCACTACTTAAATCAACCGATACTTTATAAAATGATCCAAACTATTACTAGGTTAGAACCGACTTTAAGTTACAATAAATCGGTTTAATTAATGCAATAAATCCGGTTGCAATAAACGGCCTAATTATTGTTGTTAGAATTACTTTAAAATTTGTGAAAGATTTTTATAAATATATTTGTAAAACCCGCTTTTTGTCAGCTGTCTAGTTTGACCCTTTGAATTTTCTCCTGGTTTATGAACTGGATCAAATGGCCCTTCCAAGTTCTGGTAAATTTCACTGCCTAGTCTTATAACATCGGTTCTGAGATAATCTGGCATTGGAGTGGGCCAGTTTCCAACATCATAATTTAATGTTAAATCTTCTGATTCGTGTACTGAATTTGCGTCTGATTCAGAACGTATCGAATTGGTTATGTCTTCTTCTTCTTGCCTTTTGTATTGTTCTTCTCCTCCTTTTTCTTGTTCTTCATTGCTTGTTTGTTCATTCCGTTGGCCATAGCTTGTACTTGGACTTTCTAAAGATTCAGGGCCCTCCTCTGGCCCTGCTTCATTGTTTGCCTGGGATAGTGCCCTTTTAATAAATTTAAGTATTGAACCCGACAACCGTTGTAGTTCTTGTTCTTTGGCTTTTTGTTATTTCTTCTTTTCCCATCCACTGGGATAGTTTCGTTTCATGTTATCAACAGGTCTCTTGACTCTGAAAATAATTGTTCTATTTTAGACAATAAAGTATTTAGAAAATAAAACAAACCTTCGCGTTATGGGTTTGAAAACGAACCAAACCTAATAAATAAACACTGTAAGATAAAACTGTCAAGATTTGAATTACATTTTTCGGCTATTTTCTTAGAAAAATTTCAGTATAAGTAACAGTGTAACTAATGATGTTTTTACTTTGCTTGTTAGTAGCTTGTTCTTCGCTTGTTATTTAAAGTGAAATGTGCGCGTATGAAAATGTAAAATTTCTGGTTTTAAAATTCCATTGTTCTATCGTTGTAGGTTTTCAATGGCCTATTGTTCTATTTACGCATCAGAGCTTTGCATGACTCCACGAATAAAGTTAGGTAATTCTTAAGGTGTGTTTAATAACGTTTTTCATTGGAATTATTGTTTGTTATTATTCGTGGTTTTACTTTAGAGACAGGTTGGCAGAGATTGGCTGTCTCCACGGGAGTTGTTTATTCTAGAATTTTCTTAAGGGAATTGTTTGATTGCCTATTATTGCTATTGCTTTAACGAGTATTTTCAGAGCAGCCGTTCAAAAGGGAATTTAGATGTTGTCATTGTATATTAATGTGCCTCTAATTTAGTTAGTTGTGTGTTTTCTGTTTTGACGTATATTATATTTAATATATTATTTATTATATATATTATATTAATTATATTTACAACTATTATTGTGTTTATTGTATTTATTATATTTATTATATTCGTTACATTAATTATACTAATTATATTTGTTATATTAATTATATTTATTATATTTATAATATTTATTATAATTATTATTTTTATTATATCAATTTTATTTATTAATTTATTATATCTATTATATTTATTATAACTATTATATTTGTTTTAATTATTATATTTATTATATTAATTAATGTTCACTAATAAGCTAGATATTAATTGGATTTATGAACCATAAGAATAATATGATGGATTTAAAAAAAAATCGATTTTAATTTTAATGTTTTCGGAATCTGGGGCCCCCAAAATGAATGTTATCATGGTCTCGGGCTTAAATTTGTCCATGGCACCTATGGTAATAGCTCCTTCCATATGGAAAATTCGCTAGGACAAAGCAAACAATATCAAAACTAAATGTTTTCGTACTACTGATAAAAATTATTGCTTACCAAAATAGGCTAGGCCTACTCATTTTTAAGGTCGAAATTAGTTATTAAAAACCAAGTAATTAAATTGACAATACGGATAGTGTTTAAGGACAGGCCCCTTATGTGGCTTCAACATAAAACGATGTGTGATATGAAATTATAACCTGATAACTAAAATCTTCTCACGCAGCCTTGTTAGGCCTAAATGCAGGAATAAAATTATAACTTACCATGTAACTTGGTGATGACGAACTGAAGACGTGGTTTGCTCTCGAATTATTGAGGTACTGAATGATAGAGCATATTAATCACATTAACGAAACAACATAAACATCCGTCAGTCTGCCTGAACCATCATGAACCATAGACTCGTAGGTAGGGTGGGCGAATTTATTTATTAGTACTCGCGGGTGTGGGGGAGAAAGCTTCGCGGAGGGCCTTCAAAACAGTCACATTGGTTGTTATTGGCCAAGATGTCATTTTAATTTCTTACATCTTGGTTTGTTTGCTGTGGATGTTTATTAACTTGGCAAGCAGATACGATCATGTTTCAGGTTCATTTTTGTTGTAAATAATTATGATTACAAAACAAAAATGTTGACTATGACAAAATCCGGCTGAAGTAAAAAAAATATAAATTGTATAAACATTTGGGGGCCTACTCCGAGACGGGACCTGGGGCGGACCACCCCCCACCCCACCTTCGGTACGCCACTGTATTCAAGGAAGATTAAAAAACGCTTATTAAGAGATATCTAATTAATCTGGCAAATGTCAGATTAACAAATAAATGAGAGAAAGATTGTGGAACGCCTTTTAACTAGAGGAATGTGGTCAAGATTGGAGGGGATAAATAATGGTCAATTAAATGAAAGAGATAAAAAACAAGAAAATTAAAACACGAAAAAACAACACCTTCTTGCGTTAAAGTTGACTAACTTTCACTTTATTTTAGCAATTTTTCATTTTAATTTGGCGGTTTTCACTATTATTTGTAAGGTAAAAATTGCCAAATTAAAATAAAGAAATGCCAAATTAAAAAGACCATTGGCCAACTTAAATGCAAAAAGGTGTGATTGCAAGAAAACTTTAAAAATTGAAAACATAAATCCAACAATATTAAACTATAAAAAAATTGCTATAAAAATTTGACTTACCTGTAAATTCTATACAAGATCTTGTTCCGTAAAATAATAACTGACAAACATGCGAAGATGTTGTTGACTGCACACACCGATCACGTTTACGCAATACCTCAATTACAAAATTTACACGTTTTTCATATATCTTAATAATATTTTGAAACTCATATTTAAATTTTTTTGAACTGTTTAAACTATCTGTGTGACCTGAAGATATATTTTGTATTCCAAGAAACTCACAAAAAGCGTCCTGCTCCTCGTCCGTCACAAAAAAAAGTCCACCTCCAAGTATAGACAGTTGACAAAATAAATCAATATCTAAAAAGAAATCTCTACAGCTTGGAAGAACGACAGAATTTTGATTAATAAAGATATTTTGACCGCGATGCAAACGAGGCGCAAACATATGCAAACTCACAACACAGTTTTGTGTTGAATGAAAAATTGGCATCAACTCGTTAACTTCAAAGGAACTTATCAGAATGTAACGGGTAAAATCTGACCTTTTCTTAGGAGGAACAACAATTACCCAACAAATCTCAAAAAGAAAATTATCTCCTTCTTTTTTATCTTTTATAACCATAGTAAATTCTTTAGTAACCATTAAACCAGGATTCCAACAACCTTTTGGAAACAACATTGAAAGTTGAAATGTATTCTTAAATATTTTATCAATGTTTAATATTTCAAGATTATTGTGATATAAAAGACCTTTTTCAACTAAATCTTTAACTTCTTGTGACAATTTTGGAATATGAGGAGACTGAACTCCAGGTCGATCAACTTGACGTTCTTCCTCAAGATCTTCTTCAAGTTCTCTTTCGTGCTCCTCGTCAGAATTATTAGCGAAACATTTATACCCAGATAGATACTTTTTGGAGCGAGAAGAAATTTCTGCTCCAATTGACAATACTATTTCAGCTAAAGACTTGGTTGCATCCATATTATTAAATACTTCTACGCGCTTTTTAATATTATTCATAAAAATATCAGAAGCAGGTTCTAATAAGCGTGATTCGCCATAAAGTTTGAACAAAGAAATTTCTTCATCTTCTGTACACCAATTGCCTAGTGCTTTTAAGTCATCACGGTTTATCTTACCTATAATTTTAGTATTATACATAAATGATTCTGCTGCTTCTTTAATAGAACGGCGGAGTCCTTGTGAAGACCAATGTATAAGCCCATTTCGAATAGTGTCACAACTGTTATTAATAGCCCATCGAAGGACATCAGCAGTTTCTGGTGTATTCGTACTAGATTCCATATGGTTTTTAATAGATAAATGAACATCATTTGCAGCAAAGAAAAACACGCGATGGCCATTGCCCAATAATCGCATTCGCATGCAAGCTTGAATGAGGCGATCTTTTGTAAGTCCTTTGCCTAATGTAACACATGCAAGAGTATTGAATGGAAATCTCAGGTCTGTTCCTCGTGTATGAATGTCATCAATATAGAATACACAACGATCAGGTTGATGAAAATAGGGAGAAATAGAAAACGGACAAACATAACTATTTTTATCAACCACCATCAATCTATCGTCTTTATCAAAATAAACCGCTGCAGAGACTGAAGAATCAGTAGAATACTTTTTAATCAGTTCCAAAGAAACATTTTTATTGTCCATTTGTAACATAAGGGCCCCAACATCAATCAACACACGTGCGCTATTTTCTACCATTTTATTTAATATACATTCATCCAAAGTTTTTGTGTTTGAGTTAAAATGATAGTAAGTGTTGTTTTCAGATTGAAGTAAATAGCTTAGCACCATTGCATTAGTACCTTGTGTTTGTGGTAAATCATTACTTTTAATAGTCAGTGGTAAAAGTAACTCAGACTCGTTTGTTCCACTGAATCCAGTAGTGCATTTTTCAGTTCCATTACCAAAATCTTTTGATAAACAAAGATCCCAAGCTGAGGTTGAAATTCTGTAAGAAAATTGCTTTGCTTCTCGTGGATAAACAGATCTATTCAACCAAAAGTTTACTACATTCATGCTGCAGCGTAGTAATGAATATAATTTTTCTTTTTGTTCAACGTTGTCAAGATTTACTCCATTTAAAACATGCAGATCTTTTGGTACATTACCAAGTCCAATAGCTTCGATCCATCTTTCATATTCAGCATCTTTATATGAACATTTATCTAAGTATTTAAATACTTCATCTAACTGATTATCATTAAGACCACTCATATAGTAACTAATCTGTGTCAAAATAATTGCCATATCAGGGTGCCCAAATTCAGTTCGTTCTGCAGCAACATCTTTTGCTCTAAACGGTACAGCCATTTTTGAAACGGGGTTCATAAGATTAACACCAAAGTTAACTCTCCAGCGTTTTTGAAGTGCCATATGCAACACCTCAAAACACAGTAACCCCCTTAAAATCAATAACTCTTCCTTTAAAACTGAATTCATACCAAAAAGTTCAGATAAGCGTTTGTTTACTTGTGGAAAGCTAACGTCATTAGAAGTAATAAATAATCGAGCAAATCTTTTATCACTTTTCTCTAATTTTGCTGCTACTGAGACCTCTGGAATTTCATTATTAAGAACTGAATCAGCAATTAAGCAACACAAGTGTTTGTACATCGTTGCGTTAGTACTAAGAAATCTAATATGAGAAAACGAGTCAGCACAAAATGTTTTGCTGTTATAGTATTCTATATAATCATTTCCAAATAACTCCACTAGATCTTTTACAAATTTGTTAACCAACCTCAAAACTGCCTGAGAAATTATCCATCTGCGTTCACCTCCATCAACAAGTATTTGTTCTCCAAGTGTATATACAACTTGGTATTTAAAGTTTAATATTTCATCTGTTTCGTCCAACACATCTCGAGAGTACTTCCGAAGCCAACAACGCAACTCATAAAGTTGTTCCGCATCATCTGAGTTTTTACGACAATGCTCCAATGTTTTTAAATCAAGAGACAATCGGTATTCAGGAGTTGTAAGCATCAACCCACGTTTTTTAAGACATTCTTGGTGAATAGATAAAAATTTTAAAGGATTTATTATCATATCTCTGCGACAGGGAACAACATAAACCCGTTTATTTAATAGCCCGCCAAGTTTGTCAACAAGTGCTTCGTAGTTTGTGTTTAAAAGTGAACGTAAAACAGTTACTCGAACAAGCTGCTCAGATGTAGCTAAAGATACTGCAAGTAAAGGAACAATTACACTGGTTTTTCCTTCTCCCATATTTAGCTGTTGAACAAAATTTTCATTTGCATTCAGCATACTTTGAGCAATATCAATCTGAATAGGACGAATTAGAAAATTTCCTTCCAATTCAAGAATGAGCCACTCAGGATTCGACGAGGGAATCCAATTTTCATGACCTAAATTTCTCAGTTCACGAGAAAGAACAGATGATGATTTATTTTGAAGTAGTTTTAGACAACGGATAGCTCTCTGTTCGGCTGTCCAACAAACTACTAACGCGCCAATACGGTCAATAATGTTTTGTGGAAGTAAATCTTTATTATCAAGATAAAGTAAGGAGAGTGATAATGATGTTAATGGTAGTATACAAGGTATTAAGACAACAGGAGTAATTCTTCTCCACAACCCTCCATAAGAAAGAGCATTACCAACTAAATCATTAGCTTGCGGTTTCATTGCATCAGATACTTCACTCCACAAATCCCTTGCTTTTTTATTATTTGTCATTAAGCACATTTGTAATTCATCGAAAAAATTTTCAGTGTTTTGATATGGATTTTCTTGTAAAAGAAATAATTCATTTTTACTGCAAAAGTTGCAACTTTTGTCCATAGCTCTTTTCATAAAATTAAAAAGAGCATCATTTTTATTATCTGAAATATCAAAAAGTGAAAGTACTTTCTCAAATTGAATTTGTCTTTGAGCAGTATTACCAAAAGGTTTATTATAATTTTCAACAGATTTTTTTCTGAACAAATTCACGGCTTCTTGATTTATTGGAAGAACTTTCATTGACACTTTAAGTTCAAAAGATTTCGGAAAGAACATTGCATTTTGGGGATTCAAAAACAATGAAATTAGTGTATCATTAATTTTTATAACAGCATTTTTAGTATATATTTGATTTTCAACTTGGTCAAAAAAGAATTTGAGTTTACCATTAGTATTCCACCTTTTAAATAGTTCTAAAACTTTTTTTTTAAGATTAGAAATATTAACGATATCATTAGAGTGAATATCAAAATCAACATTCTTATACTGCCATTGTGATTTTATAAGATTTTCAAGAGATACTAAAGCTTTCTTTTTTAAACTTTCATAGAGATTTCTCATTTTTTCTCTTTCTAGATAGTCTAGACAATACTCTCTATTTATATTTAGGTATTGTTCAAATGAATATGTTTCATTATTAATTGCTAACTTTATTGCATTCAAATCAAAATCTGTTTCGTTAAGATACTGGTAATCTCTTTCAACAGGTGGTTCTATATCAATCCCAAGGATTGCTACAGCTAAAAGGCTATATACCAAATCTTTATTTTCTCCGTTAAACACTAAAAAAGATAATAACAAAGAAAATTCAAAGCGACAAAAATGTTCTTTATGAACCTCTTGAGCCAGTGTGTATAAAAACAAATAACTATCTATAACATTAAAATCTTTTGATATAGACAAAAAAAAATTTGTAGAAACTTGTTGATCTTCAATTGTTTTTTTTTGTTCGACAAAGCCCCACAAATTAGAAGGGGAAAAGTAAATGCCATTCCATCGATAGAAATTTTCCATCAGCAACCTTGAATCTTTGCATTTAAACATTGTCTCATCACATTCATTTATGTACGTCCAAGCTAATTGTTTCTTGGGAAACGTACCAATGGCTTCCTCATTTTCGACATGTAAACGAGCAGATGAATTTAACAGACACCTATAACGCAAATATGCTCTTTTTGTAAGTATTTTTTCTTTTTTCTTTTTTTTCTTTTTAGTTTCAGCAACAAATATTTCTTTATACAAATTTGCACGATTTATTATCATTTTCGATGCTAAGGCCAAGCCATCATACGCGTACGATGATTGAAGGTTTTCTAACCATTTAACAGATTGCACAAAACTTTCATTATAAAATTTACGTTTTGGAGCCAAGTTGACAATATATTTTAAAACATGGAGTTCACTTTGTTCTAAAGGTTTGCAAGAGAAAGTGCGTTCAAGCTGTAACAAACGCATAGACGATTCTGTTCCAGTTAACTTTGTAAAAGGATCTGGAAGAGAACTTGAAGTCATAGCATGAAGTAAAGAAAGATATACCCAAGATACTTGATTAGCAGGACCTCGTAGCTCACAAAGTCTATCATCAATGTTGTATGCAAAGTACGGAGGGGAAAATAGTTCTGTAAGTTCAATACTTACTTTTTGATGATTAGAAATTTTAGATTTTTTAAAATTAATTTTTTTTGCATATGGCATAATCAATACTTTATGCTGACCAAAATATTCTTTTTTAACTACTGGTTTATCTTCGCATAGTAAAAGGCCGTGTTTCAAACCTATAAGTGTCCCAAAACCACCTTGAATATTAGAAACAACCATTCCGGTGTGCTCACTAGAAAATAGTTTTCCGGTTTTTTCTTCAATTCCAAAAGAAAGATCCATTCGAGGAAGTTCAATCTTAAGTTTAAATTTATCGTGTTCTACTATTTCTTCACTGTTTAACCATAAGTGAACATATTCTTTTAGCTCAAGGCGCTTAACACCACTGCAACTATAAATATCCTTAAAAGTTTTGCTTTGAATGTTAACTAAATATCGTTTTCTCCGTGAGTCGTATAAAATTCCATTCTGTAAATAAAAGCGGTGCAAAAAATTATCAATAGATTCTCCTTTTAAAAAATTAATATCATCAAACTTAACTGGTCGAAAAAAGATAGTCCTTGTTTGTTTACATAACCAATGGCTAAAGTTATTTACGAAAAAGTATGGGAAGTGCTCTTTAAAAAAAGTAAATGGTATAAGTTCATACTCATCTCCTGAGCTACGCCGCTCTACAACAACAAGTCCAAAATTTTCGTGAGAAAATGTGTAAAAAGAGCCTCGCAACTGGTGTGCAGTTACAAACGCTTTAGATTTTTCTGCCGCTGGGCGAACCTCGAAAATGTGGTCACCAAAAACACGTTTGTAATCTGGTGATGTAGTAATTATTTCAGGAAGTCTTCCTATTGGATTTCCTTCAACTAAAAACTTCCCACTTAAAATATTTATTTGCAATGTTACTGACCGATTTTCAGAAATATTCAACTTATTATAATACCATGCTTGAGCAGGTGGATCGTATGGCATCCAATCATCTTTACAAATGCCTTTAGAAAAATCTGGCCATTTAAAACTAAGAAACTCACTGAATATTTTGTTCCCGTGTAAAGCTAATATTTTAACTGCAATAGTTACCATACGTAAGCCTGCAAATCTTACTCGTCGAAGTAAATTTCTCCTCTCAATATCTGGAGAATCACTGCTAAGAAGAATATTGTCATGTATTCGAGCTACTGCGTAAAGCCATGAAATCAAGGTTTCTTTGCTTATTACAAAATCGTGGTAATCGTCAACATCAAACGTAAGCGCCGCAAAAGCAGCAACGTCAATTAATTTTAAACGTACTTCGTATATTTCACTTAAACTTGATCTAATCATACTAGAAAGTAAAGTTTCAATTTGAGTAGCCCATGTTTGAGCAATACACCGGCATCGCATTAGTAGTATAGTAGCTTTTATGCGAACCTTTTCACTTGATAGTGAAAATATTCTTAGCGCAAGAATGATAACTACTTGAAGTTGACTGTGCTTTTTCCAGTTTTTACTGATATTTTCCAAGTATTTTGATAAGCATTCAATTAGTACTGAACAGAATTCATCATTTCGAAGATCAGCATGACTTTCAAAAAATAAAACAGGATCGTCAACATTTTCTTTAATTGCAGGTCCTGCTTGCCATAAAGCTTGCGCAATCAATGCAAATACAGATGAACTTTCAAAACTTAATGAACGCATTTCCAAAGCTCTAAGTATTTTTCGAAGCTGCAAGCGATGACCAGCACGTAGTGAACCAAATACCTTGAATTCATCAAGTCTGAGATTTAATGGGCAATTAATTTGACACGATAAAACCTCGTTTTCTGTATGAGTTGTTCCCGTAATCCAAGTTGCATTTAGTTCATAAGGGTTGTTCCATGCTTTCATTGTGAAAAACTTTTGCTTAAGTTGATTACGTTTAATTTGGTATTGAATTTTTTTTTTCCTATACTGCATAAAAAGATTAATAGTAAGGCCACACGGACGAAGAAAATTTTGTACGTAATTATTTTCTAGCGATGAGTTTGCGTAAGGGCATATAGCATTTGTTAAACTTCCGATAGAAACTATGGATTTTTGACATTCAGAGCTAACCCATTTATTTAATTGTGGATGTGATTTCCATAAATATTTAATATTTATTCCGTTGAATTGGTTTTTACTGAGTTCCTTGTGAACAATAAACAAAGTATCGCGAAGGCATCGAATCCTCAATGGAATAGATAGTTCAAATACAATTGCATTTTGCTTTAAAATGCAATCTTCTGGAATTGGATCTTCATAAACCAATACTCTAATACTATTAATTTTTGTATTTATGTTGCATTTTGAGCATTGCTTCATGCATTTACCTTTCTCGTTTTTATCGTGTGTTGCTCTATCGTATTCTTGCGTTAAACGATCATAACGGCTTTTTTCGACTTCAAACTCTTTCTTTTTTTGCTCTCGTTGTTGGTGAGCATACAAAAGAATTTCTTTTTTTTTTAATTGCATTTCTTGGTTTTCATTTGCTATTCTAAAACCAATCGAGTTTACATTATAATTTGACAATATGCATGGATATTTTGATTGCATATTTCTGGTGATGAAATAAATTCGAACAGCTTGCAAATATTTAATATCTTCATAATGTGGTATTAACAAACTATCAAAATAATTTTCGTCAAAGCTGCTATGGTACTCAGACAATAATGGCCACTCCATTATTGCAGTTGAATCAAGTACAGCAATAATTAGAAATATTGTTAGTATCATTCGACTTGATCCAACAGGATCATTTTCATAGAATTTTAAACTAATCTCAAAATATTTGCATATTAAATCAAAAATTTGAACACTGTATTCAAAAAATTGAAGATAGTTAAGTTTACAATTTTTCCACAAACTATTTTTTACCCACATTTCAAAATCCCAAAGGATTTCTTCACATTGATTGTTTTGTGCAACTGATACTAACAAATTTATATCAAACAGTGTTGTGAAATCATTCCATCGATTTTTACATTTTGGAATGCTTACGTGTAAACTTAATTCTTTTGTTTTTTGAAATGCTTGTTTTATACGGAAAATTGCTTCTTCGTTTAGTTTATGTGATATATGGTCACGTGCCTGATATATATTAGAGTTCGGCAATAGTTTTGAACAAATATTTATGTGTTCACTCCATCGCTTGTCTGCTTCTTTTCGTTTTCTTTGCAAAACATTGTGTGCTTTTTTAAATACAACTTCAATCCACTGACTTGTTTTTTTGGATAAAACTTTATCATCAATAACGCTATAGCTATTTTCACCCCATATACGGTTGTTCAGTTTTGCCATTCTTCTACTAACTTTGCTTAGTATCTGCATGATTATATCATTATCATCAAAAGTGTAAGGAAGGTTGTCAAGGAAACTAATCATGATATAAATCATCATAGATTTATAAACTACATTTCCTTCAACTGACCCCAGTTCTGTTTCTAACATTAATTGAAGAACACATTTAATTGCAAACCATTCCCCTGAACGACGCCAAGGAGTTTCTAATTCACCAGCGTAGAAAACATCATCGCGTATCACTTTATGAACACATATACAGTTTTTAACCCCTTGCATTGTTCCAGACATGGCTCCCAGCAACCATGAAATAACAAAAATTGGTTCAACAACATTAAGTGTGTCAAAATTGTCTCGATCTTTTCTTTTTATTTGGATTTTTTTTTCAAAGGTTTCATTGCATAGTATGGCAACTTGTACAGAAAATGCTTTAAATAAAAATCGATTGAACGGAACCCGAACGGCTCTCTCAGGGAAAGTTTGAAACAAATCTCCCTCACTCATAACTTTTTCATTATTTGATGATACTCTAAATACACTCATAAGAGCATCATTAAGATCATCTTCATATCTTTTAATTGTTATAACTGAATTATGAGCTCGAGCAAATATAGCAAACGTTTCTCCTGGTTGCAAAGCATTGAGAGCCTCTGAAATCTGTTTATCATCAACAATAACACTTTGTGTGTTTTTCCATTTCTCCATTGTATAGCGAACATGTTTTAAACCCATCATTGGCGCATTTATGGTAGGCAAATGATCAAAGGTAAACCGCACTAATGTTCCAGAAAGGCTTGAGCACTCGGATGTTTGTGGCAACTGTCTGGTTAGAAAAACATGGTGAATCACCATGTTTATTTGATCCATTTGATCAATCATAAACTTTCGTTCATCTAATCAGCTATTGTTTGCTGCAAAAAAGTATATATATTGGTTAGACTAATCTTAAGAGAAAAAGTTTAACTATTGATTAGATAAAAAACGAGAGGCACTGTATTTTTTCTCATTGGTTACGTAGTGGATCATAATAAATAAGATACTATTAAAAATTTATGTAAAACCTTTTAAAACAAAGTTAACTTTATAAAATTCAGAAAATGTTTTGAAAATGAAAACAGATGAAAAAAATACCCTGCTTAATTATATCGCATCACTCAACTCACACATAAAGTTATATCAACAACACTTATACCCCTTCTAAATTATATCACAAAGTTCATATCACATATCTCAGATGTTAGCAAAAGTTGAGCAGTCTTGGACATTTGATGTACAGCTAAAACTAAAGAAACCATTTGATTTGAGTATTATAAATATATTCTTTTAGTGAATTTAAGACGTGCAAATTATTTCCCCAAAAGTTCCGAAGCGATTGGATTGGAATAAAAGATATTGTTTCCTACCATCAAAGAAATAATGTATTATATTTTTGGTAGGAAATAAAATCTTTCATTTATTTTGAAAACATTTATGCTACGAGGCACAGTTTGATTATAGACAATAATAAAACAATGATTTATTTTTTCATGTAAAATATATTTATAACTACGTACGATGTTTGTAGTAATGTAATTACAAAATTAATTTCTTATTTAAAATCTCCGCTCATGCATATTTTTACTTTGTCTCTTGAACAAGGAATCTTTCCTGATAAACTTAAACTTGCAAGGGTGGTACCAGTCTTTAAATCTGGAGATGATACCAGCATTTCCAATTACAGACCAATCTCAATACTACCATGCTTTTCAAAACTATTAGAATACATTATGTATTATAGACTGTTTACCTTTCTAGAAAATAACAATATTCTTTATAACAAACAATTTGGATTTCAAAAAAGTCACTCCACAGATCAAGCAATTATTCATCTTGTTCAAAATATTTATCAGGCATTTGATGAAAATAAATATACGCAAGGTGTATTTATTGATCTTAGCAAAGCGTTTGACACTGTTGATCATTATATTCTATTAAGGTGGTAAGCTGGTAAAAAAACTAGAATGTTTAATATTTATTGTTTGAAACTGAAATTAACACACACAACAGTCATCATAAAAATAAATATTACAAAAAAAAAAATCTTCAAAAAATTAATTGTTTTTTGATGAGTCAGCAAAAATTTTAAAAATAAGCTAAAAAGCAAAACATGGGAATTAAGAGATCTATAACTAGTATCAGTACGAAATTTGCTGCAGTAAAAGAATATATAATTATCTAGTGCCTAAAGCAAAATTTTTAAAAATTGATCAACCGTTTCAAAATGGCGAAGATTCTTTTAATTTTGAATTTTTTAGATAAATAGTTCAATGCTCAGTGACTGGTTTCTCATTAAGTACTTGAGTATAAAGGTTTATTCTGCTTTATGCACTAGTGCTCTATAATTTAAACAAGTGTTGAAAATTTAAAGATGAAAGCTCAAATAGATCTTCCAAAATCTATGTTTTCGTTAACCTACAACAAGATTTTAAAAACCAAGAAAACAATACATAAAAAAAAGAAAATCTCAAAAACTTCCAAGTTGGTATGATTCCTCTTCTTCTAGTTCTTTTTCTTTGTCCATATATCCTTTTCTCTTTGCTCTAATTAATTTTCTTCTTTCCATACTCTTTTTGGTTGATTTTTTATTTTTATTTTGAATCCGAAGTGTGTCTTTTTTGATTGAACCTATAATTGTTTTTGTTCCAAAAGACAATTTCATTTTATCAAAAAGTCGTAAAAGTCCAGATATACCATCATTAAAACTTATTATTGCAGATGCAACTCCAATTTCTACAGTGGTTTTTGAAACAAAAGTATCTTTTGGACATCTTTTCCACACAATTTGATTCAGAGCCTCATTTGGGTTTTGAGTGGATCCATCTAAAGAGCGACTCAAAAGATCTTCACTACGTAAATCCTTAAAAATTGGATAGATTGCAGTTTTCACTGCAATTGGTAAATTAACTGATGGTTTGTACCGCTTGATATTTTTCCAGTAATTACACCAACTATCATTAGTAGCGGGGACAAAACTGGTGACGAACTCCAGGATTATTAATACCTGT
This sequence comes from Hydra vulgaris, assembly GCF_038396675.1. Lineage (NCBI taxonomy): Eukaryota > Metazoa > Cnidaria > Hydrozoa > Anthoathecata > Hydridae > Hydra > Hydra vulgaris. Next base: position 59,772,802 of record NC_088927.1, on the reverse strand, counting down.
ACAGTGCAACAATACTGCTAGAACTCCTTTTTTCATCATATACAAAGCAGTACTTTTGTTACCATTCCAACTTGAAAGAGAGTTTTGGTGAATAGCCATGCCAAAATAGTTCTGTATTTTGTTAACAATATTATCAGTTAATCTTTCCTTCCGGCTTCCTTTTGCCATCTGATAAGGTTTTACCTTTCATGCTAACACGAAGTTTGCGTTGCCGTGTGCCAAGTCTCCTTTGAACATGGCCAACACATTCAGATTTTATAGGTTCCAAATCTTCACCATATGGCTTTGATTCTTTAACTTTTTTAAAGTATTCAGTATCGCCATCGCCAATGTAATGGGAGTACCAAATATTATATTTTTCAATAGATGAAGAAAATATTTTAAAAACTTTTAAAACAAAATTTTAACCATACCCTAAAAAACCTTGTTTTTTTAAACAAAAAATAAAAAAAATACAATGACAATATATATTTTTGAAATCTATGATAAATTTTGAATACAAAACAGTTAAAAAAAAAAATCCTATTTTTTAATGTTTTTTTACCACCTTACCACCTTAAATAAACTAGAAAATTACGAGATTAAGCACTCAAATTTTAAATGGTTTCAAAGCTATTTGTCAAATAGGAAACAATACATTTTATTTAGCTGCGGAAAAACTGATAATATGAATATAAAATGTGGTGTACCACAAGGGTCAATTTTAGGACCACTCTTATTTTTAATTTATATTAATGATTTAAGCAAATCTTGTAAGTTACTAGACACTATTTTGTTTGCGGATGATACAAATTTGTTTCACGCTTGTCACGATATTAAAATATTGTTTAAATCAGTTAACATGGAACTCATAAAACTCACAGAATGGCTTAGTGCAAATAAATCATCAATTAATAAATCAAAGTATTCTTTTTACCATTGCTTTCATGAACGCGATAAAATCCCTTTAAAACTTCCAAGACTTTATATTGGCAGTCAATTTATAAAAAGAGAACAATCATTAAAATTTTTAGGAGTACTCCTTGACGAAAACGTTACTTGGACAAATCGTATACATTATCTTGAAAGTAAAATCTCAAGAAATATTGGCCTACTTTATAAGGCAAGGCCATTTTTAAATCAAACTAGTTTAAAATTGTTATATTTCTCCTTTGTTCATAGTTATCTGATTTACGCAAACATTGCTTGGTGTAGCACAAATCAAAGCAAAATTAAAAAACTTTTTAATAAACAAAAACATGCAATGAGAATAATATCTAATGTAGACCGTTTTACTCACTCCAAAGAACTATTTATAAAGTTAAATATACTCAATGTCTACCAAATAAATATTTTTCATCTTTTAATTTTCCTGTATAAAGTTAATAAAAGAACAACACTAAACATTTTAAATTCGTTATTCAAAATGAATAAATATAGATACTTAACCAGAAACTCAAACAACACCTATATTCAGCCCAAATGTTTTTATGCCGCAACTGAGTTTTCATTATCCATTAGAGGACCAAAAGTATGGAACAAAATCCTATCTAATAAACTTAAAACTCTTGAAACTCTTGACCAATTTAAAGTAAAATTGAAGCAGATGCTCCTAGTTAGTGATGGAGTGCTTGACTTTTTCGGGTGACACAGATAAGTTTTTAACGATTTAGTTTAAAGTTTATCTTTGTCAACCCTTTTATGGATTTGGTTGAAGCATGCTTAAATACATATAAATATATATATTTTTTAATTGGAAAGGTTCAATTTCTTTTCAATTCTGTGTTTTATTAATCATTTTAGTATTTAATCTTAATTAATTAAAAAAAAAAAAAAAGAAAGTTGTTAAAATCTTTTTTTTTATTTTTTTTTTTTATTGCAATTTTGACTTTGTGCAAATTTATATTAATCTTTATATACTTATTTATTTAATATTTATTTCTAAGAACTTGTTATTTTACTTTTTATTGATTATTTTATTACTTTAAAAGAAATTTTTTTTTTAAATTTTTAAATTTTTTTAAAAAAAAAAAAAAATTCTTTATGACCCTGTAACTTTTTGTATTTATTTTATCTTTTTAAAATTAAAGTCTTATTTTATATATATTGGTACCAATCTCGGGGCTTGGTGATAAGACAAATTGCGTCTTCTTCTTGCCCCGGCCATCTGTATATTGGAAATATTTGTTGTATTTATATTTTTTATACGGCAAATAACGGAGAAAAAAAAAAAAAGAAAAAAAAAAAGCTCGATTATCAATAACGTGGTTTATGTTAACGACGCTCCTATTAAGTTTCAAAGCAATTTAAAGCACCTTGGTTTCCTTTGGGATATTAAGAATAAAAATATGACGGCAACGCTCCAAAAAAAAATAAAAATGAACGTATAAAGCAATTTTTATCTGTTGCAAAAGCTCTTATAAGAAACGGAATTCGCTTTTGCCGGCCTACTACTATTATTTATTTATTTAATTCCCTAGCTATTCCAACGCTATTAGAATTGGGTGGTTGCAACAATAAGTTTCTACAGAATATTGATAAAGTTGGACGATCTGTCTTAAAATCATTTTTTAATATTTCTAAGCATAGCAAAAATCACCTCCATTCTTTTTTCAAAGTAGATTCTGTATCGAACATTCTTATTCATAACAGATTAAACTTAATTATCAGGCTACTTAACGATCCCATATGTTACTCCATTATAATGACTCAGTTGCCGTGTATAAATAATCAAAATTTATTTGTAGGTGAGATATTGTTAATATGCAAGCAATTTGGTATAGATATGCTCCAATGTATGATCGAGGGCAATAAAATTAAAACTGCACGCCCTAAGGAAGTGTTGGATGCCAATATTGCCGAAATTTTAAAACAATCTTTCCAATCATGGAATTTAAAGGAACAAAGATTTATACTTAGAACTTTGATGGAAGAAAACATTCCAAGAACAATACAAGAACACACATAACATTTTTTTTTTTTTACTTGCAATTTATGTAATTATTGGGTGTTTAAAAGAATATATATAAATATTATGACTTCAGACATTTTTAATGAATCCATCAAAAAGGTTTAACATACAGTGACGTCCCAGATCATTTTCCTATTATTTTCTTAATAAATACTAACATTGAATTAAAAAAAAAAGGAATAGTTTTTCTTAAAACGCTAGTTCAGTGAAGCAAATGTTTCATATCAAATGTTTCAGTGTTTAGCAAATAAAACATTTTTTAAAGTTTATGATGCCAACTTCTCTCAATACATGCTTAAACAAAAACGTATGTATTGAATGTATGTATATGTTAGAAAAAGAAATAAAGTCACCAAAGAATAAGCAAAGAACTCAGGAAATGTTTCAAAGTTCAACAAAAAATGTTTAAAAAAAGTTCAACAAAAAATATGGCGATTTATAAAAATTAAGGATAGCATTATAAAAGTCGAAAAAAAAACTTAAAAAAAAAATAGTACTCAAACTTACTATAGGAGTTTAGGCATTACACTAAGCGCACGTGGTAACTTTTAAATGAAATATTTGGAAATCATAAAATTAAAACATGTACCTAACCATAAATTAAAAATGTAATTTACCATAAGCCATTAAAACCAATAATCAGGAGCCAATTGAGGTATAAAATGAGAAGGTGCTAATCCTTTAAAGGTGACGACTGCACTCTAAAATAAGTATACGTCGAAACTTCTACCTTGGAGTAAAAAAAAAAAGCACCACCCTAAGTTAGAGTAAGATATATGACATGCCTTTTGTGAGGAATAATTAACTTTAAAAGTAAAACAATATATGAAAAACAATGGTCTGTTATACAAATTTGTACTTTAAAGGTATATCTTTTTAATTTAGAGGAAAGAAAATTACACCTTACGAAGGGTGTATGACATATCTTACCCTAAGGTAAACATTTTTACCTCTTTTTTTCAAATAATTCCCAGCAAAAATTCTATTGCGGAATTTTGGTAGACTTTTATCGGTATTTTGAGCGGATTGTTGTAGTTTTGTTCATCGATTGCTTAGCTAATCACTGGCAGCTAGCTAGTGATTAGCCACTAAGGTCCACTAAGTAACCGAAAAGTAAAACTCCATTGAACCGCTAAAAGATGCCTATATAGATCCACTGCAAATCATTCTTATAAAAAAGATTCTTAAAACAAATCTAAAACATGCCAAATTCCAGACCATAAGTTGAAAATAACCCTTTATGAGTGTGCGTTATGGGAGAATGAGGGGTGGGGGGGGGGGAAGGAGCGTAATATCCCCCTAAATCATTCCTTACAATGATATGATTGTTTATAGAGACAGCAAATCAAATAAATAACTTCTCTGTAAATGCTGGTTCTAACTTAGCAAAAAATTTTTAAACTATAACTTACACAAACATGATTTTCAATCTCCACGTAATTTCATAAATAAATAACTTTAAATTTTCCATTAAAGAGTTTGAATGTGCTTATAAAATGCTAATATTTTGGGCCATATGAGATCATAAAAACTTTACTCTTTCAGGTCATTGGTAATTTAATCTAACTAGCAATAATTCATTTTCACATAAAGATTGCCAAAGTTATACAAATATTTTATGGTTGGGGGGGGGGGGAAATAAATACATAACTGTAACATAAGTATAATTATATAAGTTATTTGTATAAATATAGGAATTTTCCTACTTTCAAAAATAATCTAAAAAAATTAGTCTCTCAATAGCTAATATATTTGACATCTTTTGATATCAATCCTTATTCATAAGTGTTTCATATATGTAATTTAACTTCATCAGTTTGTTAGTTGTTGATCGGCTAACTTGGTGTGCATTTATTGTTGTATTTAAGCTTGAGTCCCTCTAATTATAGTGGTTCAAACTTTATATAGATACAATTTTTGAACGTTAAGAGTTTAAAGTTTAAAATTTAGCAATGAATATAAATTTTTTAAAGAATAGTACATAAAATATTTTATTGACTTGTTACTCTCACGTTTGCGGCAGTTGTGGTCAAGATTTTAAGACTTTTTTGTTTCCAAGCTCCAATCATCACAATGTTTTGAAAACCATCTTTGTTTGACATAAGTATAAACATAAGTATAGAGAAACGTGTAAATATTTTGAGCTTCTCAACGCACTAAATGCAAGTTATCATATTTTTAAACTTGCTTTTTCTCTATGATTACATACAACTATTCCGGTCCGCAACTTCTTTAGTTATTTAAAACATAAAACGATGTAATAATTGATATATAAGTTAGAGTCGAATAAACAAATATATAATGCTAAAATTAGTTTATATGTATGTGGAATAAAAAAAATCGCAAAAATACTGGTTGTAAATTTGCAAAAATGCCTGTTGCATGTTTGCAAAAACGCCAGCATAAGTACGCCAAAAGAATTTGGAAATTTTGGCATAGGGTTTACTTTTATGCCAATTTTTGCAACTGCTTCGCAATTATCGCAATTTGGCCTTATATCAGTAACTGATTTTTCCATTAGAAGTGAAACCATGCTAAAAGCTCAAATTGTAGTGAAAATATTATTTATATTAGGTTTAGAGTTTTTTGTGCTATATCTACCTTTAGGACCTTCTGGAAATGCTTTACACATACAAGATATATCTAAGTTGGTAACTTTTGTAATCTTTTTAAAAAGTTTGAAGAGTATGACTTTTTTATATAACTACAGCTAAAGCAATTTAATTTATAATAAATAATTATAGTAACAAAATAACTTTTATTAAATATTCGGCAGCCAAATATTAAGTGCATCGGCCTAGTGCTGAGTCTTATATTTGTTATTAGGTTTCTCGAATTATTATATTCAAATTCTTATTTAGTGTTATTGTTTATTAAAATTCTTATTGTAATTATTAATTGATTATAACATTATAGTATAATCAAAAATCAATTATGGTAAAAGATAACAACATCTGTCGAGCAACATATGTGGAGTAGTCCATGATCATCTGTACACTTCTATCCAAAATCATTTGTATTTTTTTTTACTCCAACAACATCTATCTAATATCATCAGGAAATTCAATGACTCCTAACAACTTTTTTTAACTTAAAAACTAACATCTTTAGGAAGATGTCACTACATCTGGAAATTTTTCTCCAACAACATCTGAAAAAATTTTCCCGAGATGTATTTACATTTGAAAAAAATATCTTATGTAGCTGCATTTTGTTAAAATAATGTATTATTAGTTATTGATTTTTTTCCAGATGATATTTCATCTTAAAAATATCCTGTAGTCATTCTCAATAAAATTAACAAGATGTAACTACATCTTTAGAATCCAAAGATGTAGTTGCACTGATGTATTTATTCTAATTATAATTGAAAAGATGTAACTACAGATGTAAAATTTCCTTATTTAGTTGCATAGATGTTATAAATAGATGATTGAAAAAATGTAACTGCATCAGTAATTATTCATATAATTTTTGCACAGATATTGTTAGACATCAATGAAGTTTCAGATGTTATTTAACAGATGCTATTATACTTTAGTGTATTTACAGATTTTGTTGAACAGATGTTATTAGACAGCAAAAACTGATTTGTTCAAACTGATTTTGTTGATCCAAAATTATAATATATAAAAAACATTTGTTTTAAAATGATGATAATTACTATGATATAAAAATTATAATTTATAATAATATCTTCATAAAGTATGCTAACTACATTCAAAACAAAAAAAGGTTTTTTCAGTATTTGTCAACTTTCTAGCAAACTAGAGAGAAGAATTAGGAGTTTAAAGGTGCATATAGTGAGGCTTATATCAAAGTTTTTAAGTTTTTTTTTTCACAACTACTTTAGCGGAAGAAAAGCAAGAAGCCCTGTAAGTTCTATTGCGAAATATTGTCAGAAACAAGTTGAGTTATTAGATAAAGTAACATTAAACTCTTACGGATTAAAAAAAATTTTCTTATTTTTAATTTTGTGTCAATTAAAAAAAGGTAATATCTGAAATGGCTATTTTATATATAAGGCAACCAAAAAAGTTCGTGCGGTTTATCCTAATTGCCTATTTCTAAAAAATGTATTAAGAAAACTGGTTGTGGTGGGGGATGATTTTGCATATAAATTGAAGCTTGTTTTTAGGAGAATCAATCAGTGTGTTTCATAAGTTTTATTAGTGCGTTTTAAATTTAAAAGTCTTAAGTGGAGTATGGCTGTGTCAGATTCGATAGTTCGCGCCTGTTTACTTTATGAGTTCAAACTTGGAACCAAAGCTGCAGAAGCTTGTCGTAAGATATGCGCTGCTTTTGGGGAAGGTACCATAGCAAAACGGACGGGTCAAAAGTGGTTTAAAATATTTTCTTCTGGAAATGAAAACCTTGAAGATGAACCAAGATCTGGAAGACCATCCATCGTAAACATCAAGGATATCAAGCTGGCAATCGAGCAGGACTCCAGTCAAACATGACAGGACCTTGCCTTAAGATTTAATGTGAGTGATGAAACTATTCGTTTACGTTTGCACCAACTTGGAAAACATTGGAAGTTGAGCAAATGGGTACCTTATGAGTTGAGTGAAAAAAACAAGCTACAGCGCTTAACCATTTATTCTTCATTTTTTGACCGGATGTTGACGTGCGACGAAAAATGAATTATGTACTGCAACAAAAAACGAACATATCATTGGCTAGCCAGTAACGATCCAGTACCGATGACTCCTAAACCAAACATTCACCAACAAAAGGTTTTACTGAGTGTATAGTGGACTACAGCAGGCATCGTTCACTATAAATTGCTAGCAAGTGGACAAACCATTACTGCTGAGATATACTCAGCACAATTGGACAGAGTTTCGGTTGCTCTTCACCAAAATCCAGCAGCTTTGGCAAACAGAAAAGGTGTTGTATTCCACCAGGACAACGCCAGACCGCACACCGCAAAAATCACGCGGGAAACTCTAGCACGTTTACAATGGGAGATTCTACCTCCGTATTCACCAGACCTTGCGCCAAGCGACTATCACCTGTTTTTGGCCCTGGATAATCATATGAGGAATCGTCAGTTTCGCAATAGAGATAATCTCGAAAATGAATTAATTCAATTTTTGAGCTACTAAACTCAAGACTTTTATAAAAATGGAATATACCAGCTTGTTTCACGATGGGAGAAAGTTATTCTTGCTAAAGGAGACTATTTTTCAGAACAAACTTAATTAAAACTGTTTTTATGTGTATTTATTTATGGATCTGCAAAACCGCACAAACTTTTTTGGTTGCCTGATATATATATATATATATATATATATATATATATATATATATCTTACTCTCTCTCTCTCTCTCTCTCTCTCTCTCTCTCTCTCTCTCTCTCTCTCTATATATATATATATATATATATATATATATATATATATATATATATATATCTTACTTTCTCTCTCTCTCTCTCTCTCTCTCTCTCTCTATATATATATATATATATATATATATATATATATATATATATATATATATATATATATATATCTATATATATATATATATTTATATATATATATATATATATATATATATATATATATGTATATATATATACATATATATATATATATATATATATATATATATATATATATATATATATATATATATATATATATATATATATATATTTATATATATATATTTATATATATATATATTAGGGTGTGACACCCGCCACCAGTATTCTAAAAAAGATCTGTTCATATTATGAAAACTTTTTATTGGTTCTCACAAGCAACTTTGTTAAACTTTTTCAAAATTTTATTGGATTTAGGGGGAGCACAAGACCTTTGAACACTCACAGGGTCGCTAATATTATATAAAATTTTTTTTTCCAAAAGTATGTCATGTTGGGTCTCAAAAGAAAAAAAATTATACAAAAAATTTAAAAATAACAATCTTTTTATAAAAAAAAATATATTTTAGATTTTTTTTGCATTAATTATCAAAAAAATACGCTTTTTTTCATATTTAGGTCAAAAAATATCATTTCTTTGCAAAAAACTCTAAAATAATAATTTTTTAATGTTATTATTTTTTTAAAAAGTTTTATACAAATTCGCTTCTTTTGATACCTAACATAATATACTTTTAAAAAATTTTTCTTTTTTATAATATTAGGGACCTGGTAAGTGTTCAAGGGTCTGGTGCTCCCCCTATATCCAGTAAAATTATGAAAAAAATTAACAAAGTTTCTTTATATATATAAAAAAATTGTTTGTGAGAACCAATAGAAGGTTATAAGAATACGAACAGATCATTTTGAGAATATAGGGGGCAGATGTCACACCTTAATATATATACATTTTATATAAATATAGATAAAACATCGATGAAAAAAGATCAAACGCTACATATATTTTTAATTTAACACTGTGTTTCATCAATTTATTGATGAAACACAGTTTATTGATGAAACACAGTGTTAAACTAAAATTTTTTGTTAGGTGATTTTATACTATTATATATATATATATATATATATATATATATATATATATATATATATATATATATATATATATATATATATATATATATATATATAAATTAGTAAAAAGTCTATATATATATATATATATATATATATATATATATACTATATACTTTTTACAAAAAAAAAAATATATATATATACATATATAAATTAGTAAAAAGTATCTATATATATATATATATATATATATATATATATATATATATATATATATATATATATATATATATAAATATACATTATATACTTTTACAAAAATATATATATATATATATATAATTAGTAAAAAGTATATATATATATATATATATATATATATATATATATATATATATATATATATATATGTATATATATATATGTATATATATATATATAAATCTATAAACATATATATATATATATATATATATATATATATATATATATATATATATATATATATATATATGTATATATATATATATATATATATAAATCTATAAACATATACATATATATATATATATATATATATATATATATATATATATATATATATATATATATATATATGTATTTTTTGGAGTTGTATAATTTAAAAACAAAAAAATTTATGTAACTAAAACGTTCCTTTTTATATTGTATGTAAATTAAACATTTTCTAGTTTTCAATAAATGCAGTCAACCAAAGAAGCTGAAAAATTAGTAATATTGTTATTTATCTACAGACATTACTATTAAAAGACTTGGCATTTGTAATAATAAATTAAGTTAATTTTTAAATATTTATTTAGTCAATACTTTTAATTTCTCTATTTTCTCAACAATTATTGATTGCATCTAACAGGTCAAAATGAGCGCTGTAACAACAAATAAGTGAGACATAAAATTGTCTAAATATGAAGAAGAAAATAGAAGAAAGAAAAACAGCTTTTACAGCAGGTTGATTAATAATAATTGGTAACAATTTTGAAAATCTTGTCACATTAATTTTTGAATTTGTAAACTATTCTTAGCAAATCAACACATTGGGAATTCTAAATAACCGTTTAGATATTATAATTAAATAAAAAAAGAACTAATTTGAAAGAAAGATTGCAAATAAATGTCAGTAAAATCCAAAGTTACTTTATACATATAAAAAATGAGAAATAATCAATAAAAACCAGCTTAAAACAATCGAAAACTTTTAATAACAAATTTAATAGCTTTTACCGAAAAATTAAAAACAATTTTTCGTTTTTTATGTACAGAAGAGTAGTAGGAAAATGACGGCTCTGGGCCAAAATTTTTTCAACCATAATCCAATCCATAATCTCATATCACATTTCAACCATTATACTAACTATAATTTCTTAACTCATTTCAACCATAATCCCACCCATAATCTCATATCATATTTCAACTTTTATACTATCCATAATTTCTGAGCTAATAATATAATGAAAAAAATAAAAATAATATAAAGAAAAGTAATATAAAGAAAAGATAATAATTTCAAAATTTTAAAAAAACAATTTTATAATTTTTTTGTTCAACTTTATAACTAGATCATAAAAATAAGGCATAACTTATAGCTCAAGCGTAAATGTAATATAGCTACGCATAATAGTAAATTACTCCTATTAAAGTAGCAAAACTTCCAGATTGTCCATCTTGAGTATCACCAGAGACTTACCAATTCTTCATTGTCAACCCATGAGTTGAACGACTCAGGATACCCATACCACTTTACTAATGATTTGTTTTTGAGTTTACGAATAACTTTGCAGTTCATAAAAAGTACCTTGTATTTTTTCACCATTATCATCAGTTATTTTATACGTTGGTGGATCTGTGAACTGAATCTGTGACACTGTAAAAACCTCAGTCTATCTTGGTGTGTATCCTTTTTCAAAGGCTGCCTTATTTTTAGTTATCATAACTCTATAACTAATTGAAAACTTTGGTTTAACAGCCTCTGATCGTGCATTTCCATTTAGATTTAACAAAACAATATTTTCATTCTTTTTATCGCTTGCTGCATCTGGTATCATTTTAATTGAAGAATGTCTTGTGTTGTTGTATTTATTTACTTTCTTTTTACCATATTTTTTACCTTTTTTTTATCTAAAACGTTGATATATTTTCTAGTAGAATTAGCTAAATAGTGTTTGAACATTTTTTTTTATTGTTCTATTCCAATGTTCAACTATACAACTTTTTTCTTCATTTTGATTTGAATATAACTCAACACCCAACGCTTTAACATGCTTATTATAAAATTTTAAGCCTTCATCTACCCACATTTTTTGAAACCTTCTTTCTTTAAAGATTTTATTTAAAGCATCAGCAACATCAACTCCAGTTTTACTCTTCAATGGTACAATCTATCCATACATTGAAAATACATCTATCACCATTTATAAGTATTTAATACCGTCATTGAATTTAGAGAAAGATTGCATGCTAACTAAATCAGCAGCCCATATTTCGTGGATTCCGTTTACAACAACGTTTTTTTTTCTAAAATATTTTACAACAGGTCTATGAAGTTCGATTGCAAGTTCGCTTTGGTTGCTATGATAAGCTTTACAATACTTCGCTCAATTTTTTCACGTATTGTTGGATTTTTTATAGCATCCATTTCTTCGAGCATAATCTTATCAGCTTCATTTTTTCTTGCTTTGTCTGTAAAGTGTTGATAAGCAAGATCATGATGGTAAGTTGCATTATCTACTCTATCTACAGGTTTGCTCCATTCTTTATATGCATCAGTAGAAGTTAATCGTTCATTACAGTTTTAAATATTGAAGCTGGATATAAAGTTGATTTAACACCCAATAATTCAATTAGATTTATTCTAGGTTATAAAATTCAAATATATTCATCTGGTTACTATGAATCAGATAATATCGTAAACATATTGAATAATAATAGTATAAGTGTAACAAATGATATAATAGAATCATTCTATATAAATGGAACAATAGAAAATGTTATATATTCATTTTTTTGTCAAATGAAGGTCCTCGCTTTAAAATGTTTCAAAAACCATTAAACTTAATTTACTTACCAATAACACTGAAAACAATTTCAAAAACGGAGACTAAATGGGTTTATAAAGATGGAAAACAGTTGAATTTACGAGGAGAAAAATTATCTATTAGATTTCATATAAGAGAAAAAAAATAATTATCATTATAACAAAATAAGTAAATGTATTATTATTAAAGTAAATATTCCACAAAAGCAATGAGATACATTTAGAAAAGCAAATGGTAGTTGAGCTAGTATTACACTATTGCATTCAGATCTTAAAGGTGATCATATATTAGCTGTAACAACTACACAATTAAGAAAAATTAAAAAAGCAAATGAAGAAGATTTTTAGCATCAAGTGTTATACCATCACTTGCAACAGGACTGCTTACAGGTGTAGGTTCACCGACTGGATCAACTATGATTAATAAAATTGTTGGAAACGGTATTATGTACATGAGAAAGAATGAACAAGGAGTTAAATTAACATATTTTATATTTGAGACCATGAAGTAAAGGAGGTTCTTTAGGTAATGGTTTGTACTAACGTGCTGGAAATGGTTATACACCAGCAGGTTTAGGTTTATTATTAGGACCAAATTCTTCATTTGAAAATATTCCATTTTTGAATATACTTCTTTGATTTTCTTGTAATTATTTTCATATAAAAATTATATATATAAAAAATATTTATATATAATAAAATGTCAAGAAATACCAGTGCTATTTCCTGACATTGTATAAATTTATAAACAAATATATAAAACTTCAACTATCCCCTATATCTTTTGAACCATATAAAGATTTAGAACATCCTCTAGTATTAATAAATGGAAGATATGATGTATTTGCACAACATGACATTAAAATAGATTTTATGTCACAAAAAAGGATTTCTTTAAAGTTTGGTATATTTAGAAGAAAAGGTGTTGCATTAGTTTCATTAAAAAATGAACTTAAACTAAAAATGTTTGGTTTACAAAATTCAGTATTATCAGAGTTTGTTGATGATATTTTATGGTTATTAATAATAACTCTATTGATGATGAAATAATTAAAAAAGGGAATTGTTTTTTTTTCTGTTAATTTATTGCATTAGTTTTTTAATTTTTTTTTTCCTTTTTAAAAATGGAATATGATAATAAAATATATAATAATATATATTCAGTTATACCAAATGCACCTGAAAAACAAGTTCATTATAGAAGTCAAACTCAAAACCAAGCTCATTTATATTGGCAACAACAAAAATAATGAAATTCAAAAAGAAAGAGAGAGAGAAAAGAGGGCAACATTAAGTAAAAAATATCACAGGGCTGTAAAAATAATTTCTGCAATTGATAATGCATTACTAGCAAGCATTATGACACTTGGAAATATTGGAATTGGTTTTTTAACAACAATATTTGCAGGACCAGTAGTTATTGCATGTGAGGATGCAGCATTAGGAGCAGGTGTACTTTCAAAAATAGGTGGATAAATTAATAAAAAGTTAAATTTAAAAGCAGAAAAGCATGACAAGATTAAAGTTCTTGCTGATTCAAAACTAAATACAATAAGCAATTATATTTCTAAAGCTTTAGTAGATGGGGATTGAAATTGAAAAATTTCAGACAATGCTTGAACAAATTAGAGCAAAAGTAATTAATGAAGTTGATGAACGAGCTAAGATATCATTGATTAACCAAGGAAGAGAAAAGGCTATTAAAACATTTCAAAATATGTTTAGTAAAAAATCAGTTTAAATTAATTTCACTTAACATTTTATTGACAAGTAATAAGATATGCAATGTTTATATCCGTTCTTATTAGAATGTATAACACGTGAAACAGATTTGAATGAAAAAAATATTTGGAAATTCTTGGATTTGGAAAAGGAGGTATTTTTACTAATTCAGGAGGTCAAACTATATTAATGACTGATTATGGAAACTTTCAAATACCAACGACTTATAGTGATTATGAGAAAAATAAACTCAATTAACTAATTTTGAATGAAGATAATGATTTTTTATTGCGTAGAAAGTTAGATTAAAGAATCAATGAAACGATGGAGTAATGTTAAGAAAATTGGGTAAGTTAAGAATTATAGATAAATATGTACTTCAATTAGAGTGCGATATTAAAGAAAAAAAACTAATAAAAACTATTTTATCAATTGCACTCATATTAAAATTATTAGAAAGAAATAATATCAATTATAAAGACTTTGAAATTAAAAATATATGTGGAACATTTAATATTGATTATTTTAAAAATTTGACTCAACTCAACGTAAAACGTAAAACGTAAAACACGACATAAACTTTTATGTTGTGTTTTTTTAATTTAAGAATATAAAAAAAGCAAAATGTCATTTTTAAAAATTACAGACCCTGAAAGAAGAGATCAAGTTGTTAAAGAATACTTAGATATTAAATAAAGAATACAGCAGAATGATTTTAATGAAAGGATGAGTGATGCAAATTTGCAGATAGACTTGTCAAAATTGTACAAGCCATTAATTGGAAGTCAATCTGGAATAAAAGAGAACATATCTAAATTACAAGATCACGCTAATATTTTTGCACTCACTTTTCAAATGCTTATTCTGAAATAATGGCTCAACATGTTAAAGAAATAATGCCTTCTAAAGATGAATCTAAAATTTTAAAGTGGGGAAAATTTGCAACAGATTATCTTAAAATATATACTACTAGTAAAAATTCTACAGACACTACATTTGGAATACATTCTAAAGAGGGTAAATTATATATTGGAAAAAAGCCAATATTAATTAATAATGATGATATAGATATTGCAGGTAAGCAGGGCCGTACCGAGCCAATTTTGCGCTTCGGGCGAGAAAAGAAAATTGCGCTCCCCTCTTCCCCTCCCTTCCCCCTCCCCCTTCTTAAAAAACAAAAAGAAGAAAATTAAACGAAAAAAATTATTTATTGATCACAAAATTTATCACATCAAGTTATAAATAAAATTTGTCATTAAGGTTACACAAACTTTAGTTCAATGCCACTTTTCTGACTTTTCTTGAGGCAAATTCACAAATGACATCATCAAAATCAATGTTGTTTGCCACTTCATTTTCAATTGAAATTATAGCCAAACAAGACAAACGTTCTTGGCCCATTGTTGACCTCATATAGTGTTTTATGAGCTTAAGTTTACCGAAACTTCTCTCACACGTAGCAACTGTGACTGGTATGGTGAGGAAGATGCGAATAGCAATTGTTGTGTTGGGATAAGCATCGGTCAAAGAATATTTATGAATGAGCTGCAAAATGTCAATCGGGCTAGATTTTTCAAAGTTGCCCATCATTGCGGCAGCTTGATATTTAAAGCTTGCCATTTCTGACTAGAAATCGGAAGAATCTAAATCTGCCTTGTAAATTTGAGATAAATTTGCAGCTTTTTTCTTGAGTTCATCCACTGAAATTTTAGAGAGTGAATGCCCACTGAGGTAGCCAAAATCAGAGGATACAGCAGACATCAGCCTTAAACCGCCACTCTATTTGTGTAATAATGCTGTCAAACACAAGGTTGCACTGAGATCCGAATTCTGTTTCTGCTGTGAGAAGGTGAGAGTCATCTTCAGCTTCATAAAGTGCTATTCGCTTCACTTTGCGCTTCCTCTTAATTGGAAAGTCACCATCAATTCCGCTCTGGTTAGCTTTTTCTGTGGCATCTTTGATAATATTGTCCACCCCAACATCTCAAAAAATCTTAATGAAAGCCTTCAACCATTTCATTTTTTTTGCGGCAATGTCAATTGAAATGGTTTTTGACTGAAGCAGTTTGTTTTCCCGGTCTCTTAGAGAAAGAATTTGACACCAGAAATCCAACAAACACAAAAAACTGAAATCAATATGAATGAGAAGTTCTTTTGCACTGCTAACTGTGACAGCATTTGTCATGGGATTGTGGATAATGGATTCCAAAACTTGAAGAACATTTTTGATTTGTCTGTGCAACGGTGTAATTGCTTCTTTTTTGGTAGACCATCTTGTGTCACTATTTCCCTTTAATGAGATCGTCAACGTTTTCATCAGTTTTTCCCATCTTGACGTGAAGCTTTAATAAAAGTTAAAGATGGCTTGAACCTTTCCAAAAAACGTAATCATGAGTGGGGAAACCTCAGCGGCATGAACACCAACAAGATTTAAAGTGTGAGCTGCGCATGGAACAAATCTTGCTGACTCATTAAGAGAATGGACGCGAGCTTTGACGCCATTGTATTTTCCAGACATATTGGCTCCATTGTCATAGCCTTGGCCCCGGCAATCGGAAATGCTTGACCATCCTTCTCCAATTTTTCAGTTATCTCTGTTGCAAGACCTTTTCCGGTTATTTGGTGAGATTCAATGAAGTCGACAAAGCTTTCCTTAATTGTGCAGGTTTCATCACTGATGCGAACATACCTGATAATCTGAGTCATCTGCTCTTTGTGGGAGGTATCTGGAGTGCAGTTAAACAGAACAGAGTAGTATTTAGCTTCTTTGATGTTTGACAAAATTTCTTTCCTGACTTTCTGCCCAAGTAACTCAATCAGCTCACTTTGAATTCAAGGAGAAAAGTAGGATGTTGTGGTTTTTTTTGCTTTAATGGACGCAATGTGTTCAGCCACTAAAAGATAATAATGGCTAATCAACTTAATTAAGCTCAGAAAAATGCCACTGTTTTGTTGACCGATGTCTTCTGTTGTTCCCCGAAGGGCAAGATTGTTCTTGGCACAGAAAAAAACTGCATCAACAATCACTTTCAAGATATCTCTCCGCTTTTTCATCTCTCCACTGATAACTCTCTGCAGATCAGAATCCAGGGTTTTTCCTTCCTTGAGGTTTTTTTCAAGAATTTTCCGATCAGAATAGCATCTTTGGTGTTCATTGCTGTTTTCATGCTCAGGAATTCTTGGGTTTAGTTTTTTCCAGTCACAAAACCCTTTAGAAATTTCTGAGAAATCGTTGGTTTTTGTTGTTGAAAATAACAAACAGCAAAAACAAAATAAAGAATCTTTTTTATTGCTGTACTGCAGCCAAGTGCGAACAAATTTTTTACCATTGGGATGAATTTTTTCATACCATTTTGAGCTGAAGTGTCGCATTCTGTTGTCAAAATCACACTGCGTGTTTGAGAAATATTCTCTTCTGTCTTGCTCTGGCCTATGCTCAATCAAAAAGCATCTTGTTTTGTCCGTTATTTTAAGCCATGTTGCTGGATCCCTGTGTTAAAAATTTTCTTCCGAGGCCACTGGAATTTCTGAGATTTCTGAATGAAGTTCATCCTCGTCCATTTCAGCTGGGCCTGAAAGCTAGGCATTTTATCTTCCCTGGTTGGTTCTGAATCAGTTGTGCAAAATTCTTCTTGACTTTGGCTGATGAAAATCTCGTCTTCAATTAATTCCAAATGATGATCTGAACTCAATTAAAGTCAATTATAGGATTTGTTGAATTGTCATTAATTTCAATACAAATATCCTCTGAAATAATTTGTTTCTCCACTGAGTTTGTTACCAACCACTTTTTGAAACAGTTTTGTAGTTTCTCGTCACTTTCTTGGCGCTGTTTTCTTTTCTTCTTAAATTCAGCATCAGATAACTTTTGGGTTCGACTCATAATAGAATTATAATGCTCAAAAGTTATC
This sequence comes from Hydra vulgaris, assembly GCF_038396675.1. Lineage (NCBI taxonomy): Eukaryota > Metazoa > Cnidaria > Hydrozoa > Anthoathecata > Hydridae > Hydra > Hydra vulgaris. The sequence continues at coordinate 59,754,677 of NC_088927.1, read as the reverse complement.
AAAGGTATGTTAGTGTTATAGGGCGCTTTTTTGTTCAGTATATGAGCTTTAATATTCAAGAGTTTGTGTCAAGAGGCGGAATTTTAATTAATTTTCTTATCAACAGCAGCGACGCCGTGAAAATTAGTTTCATAAACTGATTATTGTTTTTTTAATTTATTGAAGTTTGCGCCCTCCCAATTTTGGCGCCTCAGGCCGCGGCCCGGCCGGCCCCGCCATTGGTACGGCTCTGAAGGTAAGACATACTTTGGTACTCCAGGACTTTGGGAATTAATAACAAAGTTTAATCCTGATAAAGAAATATATAATATACATGATCTTCAAAATTATCAAGATATATTATTAAGAACAGATGCAATTACTAATGATACAGGTAAACCAAAGTCATCTAGAAGTAAAAAATACTAATAAATAATAGCTCCAATTTGGAGAGATATAAAGAGAACTAGAAAGCGTTAATCAAAGGGAACAGGAGTAGGAACAAAAATAACAACGATAATTCTTCCTAGCAATCCTAATGCTCTAATTGAAATGCTTGAATTACGTAAAGGTGCATGGAAAACAGGTAATACTGGATCAAGAAATGAAGCTGTTGCAATTTGTGATGAATTATTACGACAAGGTATTATTGATAATAACCGATACAAAGCAATACAAAATAAACTCATAAAAATATGAGTAATAAAAAATATATTATACATAAAATGCTAATTGTACAGAATAAAAATTATGTGAAAAATCATGTTGTTGGAGGTAGTGGAATATTTGATACTATTAAAACTTATTTAAACGGGTAGCAGCATCAAAAGTAACAAGAGTGTCATCAGCTATGTTAAATAGGTTAGCTGCTAGTAATTTAGGAAAAACTGCATTAACTGCTGCTAAATCAGCAGATAAAGAACTTTCAACATTAGCAATAAAAGCTGCTAGAGATTTTGAAGTTGAAAAATGAAAACAATTAATTAGAAAAGCATCTTTAAAAGTAGTTTCATCACCAAATACTGCTAATAATAATAAAAGTAAAGAAATATTATCAAACTTAATAAATAGTCGAACTGATGAAGTAACAACAAACATAAATAACTTAATGATGAGAAGATCTGCAATAAGATCAATAAAAAAATCTCTAATGAAAATGCTATAAGAATAGAAGATTTAGTTAAAAATTGCCGCGGCCTCAGATTCGCATAAATTTTTAATATTTATTTCCATTAAAAAAAAAATTGTTTATATAGCATATAAAAAAACAAAGTGGCAACTTAGGAAGTATTAGATTTTACAGTAATCCCAACTGTAGATAAAGGAATTGAAAGATTTGAATTCCATGAATATGAGCCAGTAGCTCGCACAAGTCTAAACAGCACTGGAGAAATAAGAACTAATATTGTAAGCGCCACTGCATCTGCAGTGGCACTTACAAATAATGGTTTTAGGCACTTATTTAGTCAAATATCATATCAATTATTAAACCAAAAATAGACTCAGTTTATTATCCAGGTCAAGCAACAACAATTTTAGAAATGCTTGAATACCCAAATGACCAAATAGCACAAGAATTAAATCAATTGTGATATAAAGATTCTGGAACAACAGCAGTAATTGATAATAACACAGGGTTTACAATAAGACAATTATATATTATTTACAAACCAACTACAATGGGAACATTTTCATTTTGTATACATTTAAAGCACATTTTTGGATTCTGTGATGATTACAACAAAGTTATTTATGGATTTAAACATAAACTTAATCTTCTTAAAAAAGATAATGACGACGCAATTTTTAGACTTGCTGCTGCAGTTGTGGGAAAAGTTGATCTTAATAAAATATCATTGTTTATTCCGCATGTGATTCCATCAGATGTAGAAAGAGGTAATCTTTATAAAATTATTGAATCAAAAGTAACACTTCCAGTAACTTTTCGCACAAGGAAGTGTGTTACTATATCTTCTCCACAATCTACAACATTTTCTTGGAGGCTTAATGTTAAGATATCTCCATAAAAACCAAGATATATCATTGTTGGATTCCAAACAAATAAAGATGTAAATCAAGAACTTAATCCTTCAATATTTGATCATTGTGACTTGAAAAATATGTACGTTATGCTTAATCAATAAAGATATCCAACTGTTGATTATAATTTATCATTTCGAAATTATCAATTTTCAAGAGCATATAGAGATGCAGCCGTAGTTAGTGAAAAATTTTATGGAATGAATGACTTGATTACACATAGCTACATAACTCCTTTTGACTATAAAGATTTATACCCAATTATGGTTTTTGATGTTAGTAAACAATCAGAAAGATTAAAATCATCAGTAGTAGATGTGCAAATTAAAAAAACATTTAATGCAGATACTGAAGCATTAGCAGTTGTAATATCTGATAAATTTTTACACTTTCAGTCAGACCGAAATAAAATGAAATTTGTTTGTTAATTTTTTTGAATAAAGTTAAAAAAAAATTTCATTATATAATAATAACTGTATTATGCAAATAAATATTTGCAGAATCTATTAAAAGAAAATAATATTTCACAAACATCAAACAATTTCATCACATTGTTGATGATTGCTGCTGGTAATGATCTATTAGATAAAGAAGCTATCATGTCATAAATAAAAGAAACGAATGAAAAAAATCAATTGGTAGACCAAGAATACATCCAGTAAAAGAAGCTTCTGATAAAAGACCAGTTGGTAGACCAAGAAAAAATTGTGAAGAAAAAACGAAATAGACAAATAAATAGATCCGAAATATGAAGTATTAAGAACAATTATAAAAGAACCAAATACTGTTTAATTAACCAATATAGAAACTGGAGAATTAAAATATATAAATTATGATATAATGCTATGCGTGAGACTAATCATGGATGGAAATATCATGAATTACGTGATGGAAAAGTTGATAATGGTGTTAAGATTGAAATAATAAATTCTGAAAAATTAAATTCTGAAAAATTAGAAAATTAAAAAATAAAAATCTTAAAGAATGTTTTTAAAATATTTACATGCGCTCATAAATATTTTTTAAAAAATATTTTAATAAAAAAAAACATGTAAGAAACAAAAAATACATAAGATTTTTTATTTTGAAAATCATTTAAAGAAAGTTTATTTTAAAAAACATAATAATATCTAATATTTCGCTCTCAAGCGATTTGATATAATTCTTTTACCGTTTTATTTTCCATTTTTTATGTATCAAGATTATAGAATGTGGAAAAGTGATCTCATAAGAAATTTACGAACTAAATTAGTCGAACCAGCTTTAGATATAGCATCTTCCTACACCTTTTACACCAATTAAACCAACTCGTAAAGAAACAAACAATAGTCATAATTCTATTGCAGATTGGATTACGTCTGTTACTGATCCAATTAAGGGAACAGTAAATAAAAAAGTTTAAGCATGAAAATCTAAAGTTTTAATATTGTAAAATAAATTTGGAATTAAAAAGCCAATAGAATTCACATAAGTACAATCATCTATTAAGAATGTGACAAAACAATTTACAGCTACAGTTGAAAAGGGATATGATGCTTTGTCATTTATAAATTTTGTAAAAAATTGCCCAATTAAAGTACTAAAAGGAAACAGAAAATCAAAAGTGTATATAGTTCTTACTTGTGAAATGGAGCGTACTGATATAAAAAAAGGAAGGTTTTTAACGAAGAGTAAGGTTGTATTAGAGTCAACAGATTTGAAAGAGTTATATGAAACAGCAAAGTTGAGAATTTTGGAAAATTTATCATCATTTCAACAGTTTGGATCAAATTGGAGGTCTGTTTCTATCAAAAAGATAGATATAAGCATTAGAGAATATAATCCTCTTAAAGCTAAATCATACATTTCACTTGATAAAAATTTAGAAACTAAAAAGCCAACAATTAACATAACAAATGAAGATCATGAGTGTTTTAAATGGCGTATTACAAGAGCATTAAATCCAACAGATAATCATCCTGAAAGACTAGATAACGAACTTAAAAATCAAGCTGAAAATATAACGGGTGATGCGGAAGTTATCGGAGAAATCCTAATTTCATTATTTGAGCATAATAATTAGTTTTTGTGGTTTTATGCGTAGGCATAAACGTTCTATAAAATATAAACGCTATTATTTGAAACAATTATTTAAAATGAGGTCAAATGCAGCTGAACGAGAATCTTTTCGAAAACGACTAAAAATGTTTTTTGTAAATAAACCTAATATATAAAAAAAAAATCGTAAATCATTTTGAAAAGGAAGGATTTGCTCGAAGTACAATATATGATAACCTAAAAAGACTTGAAACTGTTCAATCGTTTTCTGATAGAAAGCACCCTGGTTGTCCGACATCCTGGACTAGAGAAAAGAAAGCCGAATTAACGAGACTTCTCAACCATCGAAAAGGGGTCAGTCAGAGGAAAAAATAGATATTAAATTCGGTGTAAATCAATCGACAATTGGTCGTCAGTTAAAAAAAATGAATATTAAATATAGAAAACGTGAAAAGACTCCAAAATACACTATAGAACAACAAATAAAGGCAAAGAAAAGAAGCAGGAAACTAGTTAACCAACTCTAAACATAAAATCGCTTCGAGTCTTCGATGACGAAAAATACTTTTGTTTTGCAGGGGACAACATGCCTCGAAATTCTGGATACTACACAAACAACAAAAAGACATGCCCAGAAAGTGTTCGTTTTATAGGAAAAGAGAAATTTCCAAAAAAATTATTAATGTGGGTAGCATTATCTAACCGTGGTATGTCCGAGCCATTGTTTCGCACTTCCAAGGCTGTAGAGATCAATTCATCAATCTATATTAATGAATGCTTAGAAAAACGACTTCTTCCATTTATTCACAAGTATCATGGAGACTTTAACTATTTATTTTGACCAGATTTAGCAAGTTCTCATTATTCTAAAGATTCTCTAAATTGGATGGACCAATATGTCTATTACGTTGATAAAGAATCCAATCCCCCAAATGTGCCTCAAGCACGACCAATTGAAAATTTTTGGGGAAATTTGGCACAGAAAGTTTACGAGGGAGATTAGCAAGCTTCAACAAAGCAAGTTTTGATTGATCGCATTAAACTAAAACTACAAGAAATTGATTTAAACTTTTTGCAGTCGCATATGAAAGGCGTCAGAGCAAAATTGAGATCAATTGCAGATGGTGGTGTTTTTTCATATAAAAAATAATATCTTTTTATTAAAAGATAAATGCTTTATTTAAAAAAAATATAATAGTAGTTTGTTTTTTTATTTATAAATAAGTTATTGACGTTTTTATTTTGTCCGATAACTTCCGCATCACCCGTTAAATTGAGAAAAAATAGAATTTCCAGTATTATAAAACTAAATTGCACAATTTGATAAAAATAATACAGATATCAGTGTCAATGTATTTAGATATAAAGATTCATCAGTTCATATTTTACGTGCGTCAAAGAATAATATTCGCAAACATTTATTAGAATTATCATTAATTTCAAATGGTGAAACTAATCATTATTGTTTAATAGAAAGTTTAAGCAGATTACTTTCTTCACAAACATCTAGTCATCAACATGAAGTGAGTTATTGCAGAAATTGCTTATTAGGATTTAATACTGAAGAATCTTCATCTAAACATAAATTGTATTGTAACACACATAATTCAGTACGGATTGAACTTCCAAAACCAAATTCAACAATGCAATTTATTAATCATAATAGTTCAATGAGAGTACCGTTTGTAGTATATGCCAACTTTGAAAGTTTTATCAAACTAATTTGTAGACCAAATCCAAATGATTCCTATACTAAACAGTATCAAAAACATATTCCAAGTTAATTCAGTTATTATATTAAATGTATTGATGATTTTTATCAAAATTTTAAGGTAAATTAGTCATATTTACTGCAAGTGATGAAACGGATGATGTTGCACAAAAATTTGTTGACAGCTAGAAGAAGATATTAAGAAAATTTGTAACATGATTAAATTTAAAAACAAGATGAAATATACTCCTCAAAGCACAAATGGTTTTATTGCTTTATTAAAAAAACTATGGAGAATATTGAAAATTTTGTTGATATAAAGTTAGTAACAAACAGAAATAAAGCTGTTAAATGGGCATCTAAACCCAACTATGAAAGTTGAACAATATTTGATGAAAACTTAACTATATTGCAGATTGGGTATGTGTATATTGGATTTAAGTAAAACATTAATGTATGAATTTCGCTATGATTACATAAAGAATAAATATTCTGATAAAGCAAAACTATTATTCACAGATACAGATTCTTTAGCATACGAAACAAAAACGGAAGACTTTTATACAGATATTTCTAATGATGTTGAAAGCAAACTTGAAACAAGTTAATTTGACCCAAAGTACCCAGCAATTAATAATGTAGGTTTGTGTAAATAAGAAAGTAATAGGAATGTTTAAAGATTAATTAGCAGGAGCACAAATTGAAGAATTTGTAGGACTTAGATCAAAGTTGTATTTTTACAAAGTACACGGAAAAGATAGCAAAAAATGTAACGGTTTAAAGAAAAATGTTGTCAAAAAATATATATAACACATGAAGATTATAAAGATTGTTTATCAAGTAAAGAAAATCAGATGAGGAAAATGAATGTAATAAGATCCCACATACATGATAATTAGACAGAATGATGATAAAAGATTAATTTTAGAAGATGGCATGCACGCATTAGCATATGGACACTAAAAATTGAAAGAAATCAAATTTTGACTTTTATACACAACCACCACCAGTCGAAATTGTTGATTATTTAAAAAATGTTTATTATATTGGTGAAAGAGTTCAATTTGGAAATACTTCATTTTGTGGACACTTGTATCTATATGTTTTAAAAAACTAGATGAAGGTTATGATTTCCAGAATATTATTAATAATCTATGGTGATTTTTTTTATAATCTATATAAAAATGCCTGTTGATAAATTTGAACGTACATATAATAATTCAACTACAAGTCAAATAGTTATAAATAGTAAAACTACATCTCAAGCTAGTAACTTGTTTATCAAGAGAGATGGGCAAAATAATGCAACTAGTGATATTGATATAAATACACATAAATTAACAAATGTAGCAGAATCTACTAATTTAAATGATCCTGCTACAAAGAATTATGTTGACACATTAGTACCTAATCGAAGCAGTTTAGAAATAGTACCAAATTCAAGTTTAACACGCCTTGGATTAAAATGACAGACTCTTGTATCACATACAGGTACTGATGGGACATAAAAATTTTCTCCAATCACTGCCCCTTGTATTCTCAAAAAACTATGGTTAGCATTTAAAGAGACAGATACTAATGGAAGTGTACTAGGTAACGTATTTATTAAAATATACGCAGATAATACACTTTGCATAGGAGATTTTTCTTCTTCTACAGATAGTATTGGAATAAATACCGTAGGTTTAGCTTGTGGTTTATTATTTGTTTCACTTGGTAGACCATTTTATGCTAACTCTTTGCAAGGTTGCAATGTGCATTCTAATAGTGAATTAGGAGGATACTTTACACTTGATTTACCATTTAGAACTAATCTATCAGTTGAATTATACAATAAAACTGGAAAACCACTTACATATTGGGTCCAACCATTTGTTACATTAAGTCCATCAACACAACTAACAAATATTAATTCATGAATACCCCGATTTATTTCAGACCTTAGATAATACTCATCAACGTTTAGATATTTGAACAAAACATATGGTAGTGAATATATATTATTCAAAACTACAGGTAATAGAAATGGTGTTTGTTTAAAACATATTAGAATATTATCGGCAGATCTCGAGATTGGTGGGAATCAAGAGTACGCATGTATGATGCAATCAACCCTACTGTAAATAATAACTCAGTTATTCAACCTTGGACACTATATAACGATAATAGTTACACAATATTTCCTGGATATGATACTAATAGCAGGTGTATATATATTGCTCATCTGGTTTAGAAAATTTTTATCTCTCTTCGTGGAACGGTGCTAATATTGCCTCATTTAATATTAAATCATCTGGACTTTTGCATCAATCAATAGCAACAAATAATTCTACAACTACTATCACTTTTTACTGAAATTTTGGTAAAGTTGATTCTATGCCTAGCGTTACTAATGTTAAAAGATTAGTAGTTACATTAAACTCTGGCGATGTAATTTACTATTTTGCGTAGCTATACTACATTTTGCGTAGCTATCCTACATTTACGCTTGAGCTATTGAGCTATAAAAAAATTATAAAATTGATTTTTTATAATATTGAAGTTATTATTTTTTCTTTATAATATTTTTTTTAATTTTATTTTCATTTTTTTTTATTATATTATTAGCTCAGAAACTATGGATAGTGAAAAGATTGAAAAATGATATGAGATCATGGATGGGATTATGGTTAAAATGAGATGAGAAGTTATACTTAGCATAATGGTTGAAATATGATATGAGATTATGGATAAGATTATAGTAAAATTTTTTTTGGCCCAGAACCGTCATATTTCTACTACTTAGAAGGTTAAGATCTGAAAATAAGTATTATTGACAACTATCACGTGACTTTTAATCAGACACATTTAGAAACCTTTGTTTGATCTCATCTTTGTAATATCTTCTAAACATAATTCGCTTAAAACTGCCAATTTGAAACAAGAGTATTTTCATGGTTTTTTTTTTTTTTTTTTTTTTTATTATTACCTTTTTGTTCTTCCTTTATTTCTTTTACAATATTAGTTGTTTTACAATTATAAAATATTCAATAATATAATAGAATGATTACAAGATTAATTAAGTTTGTAAGAGGAAGAACGCGGGATCTCGTAGAAGACCTTGAGGTCTTATCGTCAAGAACCGTTTGACAACAAAACCTTAAAGTCTTCTACGAGATCCGAGCTTTGTTTTTTACCTACATCGCTACATTTATTGTTTTAAATATATATATATTCTCGTCGAAAGCAAAAGTAAATAAACGTAAAAGATACCTAACACTCATATATGTAAATACTAAAAATTGAATTTTAAAAATTTACTTTATAAAAATTAAAAGTATGAGAGTATTTTATCGACAGATAAAATTACTTGTTTAAGTTTTCATTTGAATGTGTTGTAATTCCACTCTTGAGTAAAATCAAAATATTTCAAAACTATTTTGCTCCATAAAAAAAGCTCCTCGATAAGAGATACAAGATCTGCAAAAATTTGTATGCGAAAAAGATTGTTAGATAAAGATTTTCTTTTCAAAGATAGTATTTGCTTTTTTTTATGTGAGTATAAAATATAAAAAGGATAAGGGGAAGTGTTAGTTTTACATTTATACATAAAGCAAAGAATATGACATACATTAAGTTGATATACATTAAGAATATTCAATTTAAGTAAAAGAGGCTTGGGCATGAGTAAAATGGTCTAAAAAGTTTATAAAACGTGCAATATGCTTCTGTTGACAATAAAGAAGTTCTAGTGTACTTTTATTTACACCACCCCATGCAGGATTAGCATAGTTAATATGACAATGAATAAATGAGTAATATAACTGAATTAAATTATATTTACTTAAAAAAGGTCCTGATTAATATAACACTCCTATACTTCTAGCAATTTTATTGTTTAGGTTGTTAACATGATTTTTCCATGTGAGGTTTTCATCAATGTAAACACCCAAGAAATTAGTAACTTTAGCTTTCTTTATTTCAGTGTAATCAATATACAAGGAAAGCAAGAAGAAGAAGATTTTTTTGAAGCTGGGAAAAAGAAGATTTATTTAGTTTTTTTGATATTTATTGATAATTTGTTTGACTTAAATCAATTAGAAATTTTAATGATTTTATTATTCATTTTGTTGAATAATGTTGGTAAGTTATTGTCAGTTAAAAAAAGATTTGTTTCATGGGAAAACATAATTTTTGTCAAGTTTGTTGCTTTATAGAGATCATTAACATAAATTAGAAAAAGCAAAGGTCCTAGTATGGATCCTTGTGGAACTCAGCATGATATACTTGATAAATTTGATGATGAGGTTAAATCTAATTTGACAAATTATTTCCGATTCTTTAAATAGTTTTTTTTATAATAATCATACATTCCTTGTGATTCCATAGAGCGGTAGTTTTTTAAAAGAATTTCTGGATCAATAGTGTCAAAATCTTTTGATTAGTCTATGAAGATGCCTAGAAAGTATTGTGATTTTTCAAATGAATTTGCAATACTTCTAGTAAGTTGAAGTATTGCATGTTAAGCAAAACTATTTATTTTGAATCCAAATTAATTGTTGTATAATATTTTATTTAGAGTCAGAAAGTTATATATTTTATTATACGAAATTCTTCCCAAAACTAAATATAAAACTTAAATTCTTTCCAAATCTCTAAATTATAGATCCACGATCTATGATTTAGAGTTTCGGGCATTGAAATTAACGTACAATCTAGATCTACCAATCACAACTTTACCAAATCTACTTTATTACTTTGACTGCTTTAGTACTTCAATAACTTTTACCACAACTTTTTGTAAAATATTAACATTTGGCACAGATCAGTAATTGATAGGTTTGATTTCGGAATGCACCAAACATTTCTATAAATAATACTTAAGAAAACAACTGGGTATATAATGCAACAATTAAAATCTTCGAAGTGGCACATTTTCACAAGAAGTGTTTAAAGGGAGTGGAACTATGAAAATTTCATGTTGAAGTGAGGAAACTTTCAGGCACGCTACAAACCTAAAATTTTCTCACTCTTGTCAGTGGAGACTTTTTAAACATAAGGATTATTAATTGGCTTTAGTATCTACATCGACAATCTTATAGCCTCCTGCTGCAAGAGAGTGTAGCTACTTTGACTGAGTGTTTGGCATGGGGCAGCAATCTTTTTTCTTATATTCTTATAAATAATTCTTATGTTTAAAACGTCTCCACTAAGGAGCATGCAATAAGTGAAAAAATAATTTTTTTAGTCCGCCTAAATGCAGCTTTACAAAACATTTACATACTTATACTTATGTAAAATAAGCATGCTTTGCCCAAAAATTCTTTTTTTTTAAATTTGGGAACATAAAAAGTACAACGTGTTAAGTGCAACAACCACAAATTTTTTGATAATTTTAGAATAACTGAAAATTTGTTGATATATAACTCACAACTAATGGCCATTAAAAGTTTTTACCTCTCCTTCTTCCAAAATAAAAAGTGATCATAACTTTTGGAGCATATCAACAAATTTTGATTTGGTTTCAGAAATTACAAAAGCATTACTTAAATGATTAAAACCCTTCTCAGGCCAGTCAGTTCAAAGCTATTGGAGACATTACAGCTTTCAACAATAGCATTTTCATACAATAAAGTTTTCCTATATAATTTTGTTTTGGATCTCAACCTAGGTAATTATAAGGTAATTATAGGTAATTATAGTTTATTATTATTTTTTTGTTATTTTAAGATAAAGATTACTTGGATTCTAGTTAGTAACCAATTGGTACTGAATTTTATATAATTATAACTTATGCATCTTTAAATTTACTGTTGATACTTTAATACATATTAAAATTACACATAGAGTTTATAATGTCTCACTTAATTTAAAGAAAAACCATAAAATTTAAGTTCTTTAGATCTCATTAGCTGAACGGACTTTCATTATGTGCTTGTTGCATTTCAAAAAACGTCAAGTGTATACCAGTTACAGAAAATTCGGAAAAACTTGTTATAAAGCATTATTATATTGAATATAGTGTTAAGATAACGCAATATCAAACCGTATTATGCCTTTCTTCAATTGCAAAAATAACTATATAAAAATATTTTGCAATTCTTCAATTGCATTGAAGAATTGCAAACATTGCATACATGCCTTTCTTCAATTGCAAAATAACTATATAAAAATATTTTGCAATTGAACAAATAATTAAAATAAAAATGCTGCAAATAATTGTAAACTTTAGTAAATGGTTGTAGATTTTACGTTACCTTTTGAATTGAACTCGTTGTATAGAATTTGTAAGAATGTGGTACTAAACTAGCTACAACTTATAAAAAGTTGTTTTCTTCATGTAAGGCGATTTTTTTAAATAAATTTGTATTTTTCTTTTTTTATTTAGAGTTTTAATTTTCATGAATTTAATATTTAAATTTGAAGCCATAGAAATTACAATTGACAGTTTTCAATCTAGATTTGAACAACAAGGATATTTAATGCTTTAAAAGATATAATTAGTACTTATAAATTTTTCATCTGAAGATAATTCAATAAATAAAGTAGTTCTTGCTTTATATGCAACGGATTTCAATGCTTCAAGACTGCAGGAACAATTACAAGTTGTGCATAAAATCACAACTAAACAATTAGGCACTTATTAAAAAGTGCATAATTTTTTCAGGCAAGATATAAATGAATTTTCTATAAAGCTTATTGTTATTTATTTAATATTTATTATGCAGTGTATCTCAAATTGACTAACGTATGCATTACAATACGTATGCTAATATAACATTATTTTTGTGTCTTACAGAGAAGCAAATGAAGTTAAAATGAATCATCATCAGAAATCAGGAAGTTAATAAAACTTATCCTTCTGATACCAGCAACAAACGCTACCCAGCGAGAGAGCTTTCAGCACACTACAAAGAATAAAAACTTGATTAAGAAGCACCATGAACCAAGCACGGTTAAACTGGTGCATGCTGTTAAATATATACACCAAAAAAAACTGATGAATTGAACATCATAGATACAGCCAATAATTTTTGTAGCCAAAGTGAAGGTAGAAAAACTGCATTTGGACAGTTTTGAAAAAAAATCGTGAAACTGCTATAATATTTTATAAAGGTCTTGTTCTATATAAAACTTGAAGTTTGTAAAATTAGCCAAATTTTGTCTTCCGATATTGAAAATCTAAGAAATGCTGCTCGGAAAGAAGAATTTAATTTATACCTTAATTAGAACGTTATGGTTAGACGAGTTGAAAGTAATTTATATCATGGTTAGATGCAGATTTGTTAACAAGGCCAAAAGTAGCAAGGCCAAAGCTAAGACTAAGGCTACATGTTACATGACCGAGGCCAAGACCAAGACCAAAATTTACCAGGCCAAGGACAAGGCCGATGTCAAGAGTTTTAAAGTTAAGACCAAGAATAATAGTTTCAAGGCCAAGGCCTACACAAACATTTTCTATACCAAAGACTTAAATTTAGGCCTTACGTTAAGGCCAATTATTAACAAAACTATAGGTAGCAAGTACTGTGACAATAAAACCACATGTTGTAAAAATAGACCAAGGTTATGCTCTGAATTCTAATTCATAAATAAAATATACTTGTAGATATCAGGGATTAACTTTTTCCGGATATTTCCGGAATTCCGGATTTTTTTTTCAACATTAAGTTTCTTGATATCCAAAATGTTTTCCATACATAGAAGTTTAGGTGTATATTTTTGTAATATAATTATTTTGAAGCTTTTTCTCTCATCACTAATACAAAAACTTATAAAAGTTTGAAAAAAATTGGAAACAACTCATCTAAAAGCAAAATTAAATGGAATATAAGGAAAAATATATTCCGGAATTTTTTCGGATATTTTACTAAAACAATTTTCCGGATTTTTAAAATAAGACCTGGATGATTTATGAGATATATATGAAAACCGAAAACAAATGTACATATATATATAGAATAAAAATCTTAAAATTTTTTAATTTTATGTATTGTTCTTTAAAGGCATAGACCAAAGAATTCAAGGCCAAGGCCAAAATTTTCAAGGCCAAGACCAAGGCCAAGGCGAGGGCAAGGCAAAATGCTGCTAGACAAGGAAGAATGTACTGTATAGCAAGAACTGATACTATTCTAGGTTGCAATTATTTAGGAGAAAAGAATCAGATCTGTCAGCATCGTTGTGCTGAATAATTTCTTGATAAAACACATTTTTAATATTACCATAATAGAAAAGCTGTTTTGCTTCCATTTTCTTTATTTCCGCAAGCTTCCAAATCTTACAAGATTTACAGGAAGTTTTATATATCATAACTCCAATATAAATTTTTTTAAATGTATTAGAATTTATAATATTTGTCTTTGTTTTGCTTAATTTACTGATAATGTGATTTAACTTATGAATCATTGGCCACCATGTTTTAAAATATGTGGTCAAGTTTTTTTATTGTGTAGGTAATCTTAAGCCAGATCAAGATGTTCCCTTAACATTATCAATTGTATATCTCTGACCCACTTGCAGCAGTAAATTTTAGAAAGCAACAATATAGCAATCAGCGTTGCTTACATAATTTGATGTTTTATTTGCAAACTATAGTTAGTGTCAGTTGCAGTTATATTCGTAAGAGAAGATGATGCTCACTGTCATCCGAGGAAGTTACTTACCCAAAATGTCATTTAGAAGTTATATTAAGAACTTCAGTTAACTTAGATTCTGAGGTTTATTCTTTTGGTGCGCAACCCTGAACATGCAACATTGGTTAGAAATCATGTTAAATTATCTCAGTTATAAATTATGGAAATTCAGTAAGACAAATTTTCTATTCAATAACTTATGGCAAGAAACTATATCAGCATTATGCTGCTGGTGCATATGTTAAAATTAAGGAGCAGTGTCTTGCTTTCTTAGAAATAACCAAAGCAAATTGAGAAGCATGCAATATGATGCCTTACTCATGTAAGGCATCATACTGCATGTAGGCAACCTTGGTAACAATCATAACGTTAGACCAGGGTGTGTTATAGTTTTCTATTTACTTAGGAAGTTTAAAAAAAAACTTAGAGAATGCTTTGACTATAACTAAAAATTAAAAAGTAAAAGTTATAAAAAGATCTGGTAACCAAATCTTTTTATTACTTTTGCCTGCAATCCAACGAGGTGGCGCGGTTAAAGAAAAGTACACAAATTTATTTTCAAATGTTGTTAATTGATAGTTTATGATAAGTATGTTTTTATGTGTAATAAAGTAAATTTTAGGGAGGAAAAGCAGATAAGAAATTTAAATACACAAAACATGACAAGATCGCTGAAAAAGCTTTGATTTGGCAAGCTATTTGCAGTTGTGGCAAAAAATCAGCACCTTATATTTCTCAGTCCACACTTTCTTGTCAAATATATGTTAAAGAGTGTTTACAAAAACGCCTTTTACCTCTCATTAAATCACACAATAACAGACCTGTGTTCTGGTCTGATTTAGCTTCAATTCATTATTATAAACTAGCTACGGAATGGTATAAAAAGAATAATGGTTTTGATTCTTATTCTGTGCGCAAGCTTATGGGTAACACTAAAGCAAAAGCTCAAACTTTTATTAGATTCCCATAGGAATAACTAATTTTTTTTTTATGTTTGATCTTTTATACTATTGTATTAAAATTATTACTTGGTTCGAAATAAAAATTGAGGAGTACTTTTTTTTAAGTTGTTTTTCTAATTTCACATTTATTTCGTGTACACGCTTTATAATAACTTTTTTATTAATAATTTGTATGACTCTTATTAATTAGAATATTATCAGATTTGTTAGATATATTAGTCACTACAATTTTTATTACGAATCAAATTTTATTGAACTTTCTTATAATTGATTATAATCATCCTAAAATTAAATGATTTTATATATATATATATATATATATATATATATATATATATATTAATTTCCAACATAATTGTGTTCTTTTTTTTTAGTTGTCATAGCTTTATTAGTTTGCTTACTGTTAAAGCATGGATTTAATTTAGTAAATTTAAATAACAAGAAATTTAGTATGTTAATCATAAGTCAACAGTTATGAAGAAACTGGAATTCTAAACTATTGTGGTAAAAATAATTTTGTTTAGCGGAAACATAAAAAAGCCTTTTATTTTAATGGTTAATTGTGCTAAAGCTATTTTGTGCTAATATATATAAATATATTTTTTGTCATTGTTATTAAAAACAATAACTTAAGTTAAGACTATAATAATTTATTTTAACTTTTTTTTTAAAACCCAGTCTGTCTCCTCTCTGTTTAACAAAAGTTTATTAATAAAAGGGAACATTATTGGAACATTCTGTTATTACTATGCTCTTATGCATTTTTTGGTAGCATAATTGATAATGACCATGATTAAGAAATGTTTTACGAGTCACTAATTCATGAACACAATAATAAATACGTAAAATAATGCTCCTCTTTGTTACTAAACTTACTAATTCTAAAGCACAATAATAAATGCTTTTGTAGTTTAAGATGAACTCTTTATTTTTAGTAATTGGTAAGTTTTACTTGACTTTCATTCTCTGGTGCTTACTGTTACTGAAAAAAATCTTACAACATAAATTTTTTGGTCTTTTTCATCGTTAACTAAATGCTAAGACAAATAAAAATCGAGCGAAACTAGAAACACTATATTATATAGATAGGGCTGCCATTGTCCCAATTTTTACGGAGGAAAGTATAACGCTAAACTAATTAAAATTAAGACTTTTATTGCGTTCTTGTACGAAAAAACAGGGAAAAAGCTCTATACAAACTTATACTTACAAACAACAATAACAATAGCAAAAAGTTTACACAAAAATACAATACTGCGTCAGCTTAAAGTCGCAAATAAGAAATTTGCTTTTGTGGCGACATTTTGATATTAATTCATTTCGTTTATTCAATAGTTTCAAAGAGACTTAAGGTATTTTTTGGTTAAACAAAGATTACATAAATTTTGTCCCTATCAATAATCTTCCACGTAAAAATAGGATTTAAAAATCCCTTTTTTTATTTCCATATATGTTTAGAATGTTCTGTGCTGATACAAACATAAAAACTCCTTTTAATACTTTTGTATTGAAAAGAGTTTTTATGTTTGTACCAGCGATCTTTAAAGGCGTGCACCGTTAAACCAATATCATTTAAACCACTATCCTGCGGTGATGGTAACACTTTGCAGACGTAAACTGTATATTTAATAGGACACATATCTTGCAAAGGACATTGTGAAGGTTGCCGGCAGTAACACGTTTGAACAATTGTGTTGAAAATATTAGAAAATACTTTTTTATTGCATGAGTTAATGATATTGGTGATATAACTAATTCATGCAATGCCCTTTGCAACCTTCACAATGTCCTTTGCGAGGTATGTGTTTTAGTAAATATATAACTTACGTATGCAAATAAATTAAGTTGGTTTAACGGAGGGCACCTTCAAAGATCGTTGGTACAAACATAAAAACTTCTTTCAATACAAAAGTAAAGCTAACACCACAGAAATTTTTAAATATATCTGGGAAATGGAAAAAAAAAAGGAATTTTTAAATCCTATTTTTACATGGAAGATTATTAATAGAGTGGAACCATTTAAACATGGACGAAAGTTATGTAAACTTTGTTTTACCGAAAAATACCATAACATTACGTCATCTATGAAACTAATGAATAAACGAAATGAATTGATATCA
The DNA here is from genome assembly GCF_038396675.1 of Hydra vulgaris. Taxonomy (NCBI): domain Eukaryota; kingdom Metazoa; phylum Cnidaria; class Hydrozoa; order Anthoathecata; family Hydridae; genus Hydra; species Hydra vulgaris. Next base: position 59,737,216 of record NC_088927.1, on the reverse strand, counting down.
AAATGTCGCTACGAAAACAAATTTCTTATCTGCAACTTTAACATCATCTACACTAACTATTGTATTTTATTGTATTTATTAACTATTATATTGTATAGCATTTTTGTATATAGTTTTTGATGTTGTTATAGTTGTTTATAACATCTGATGAACGCATCAAGCGTGAAACTATGAGCTATTTTTCAAATTTAATTGTGTGTGTGTATATATATATATATATATATATATATATATATATATATATATATATATATATATATATATATATATATATATATATATATATATATATATACCCATGTGTATTGCAATGTTAAGGACCAGGTTTAAGTTAAAGAGTAATTAAAGATAACTGGGTTCGGGTGGGAACTTAGGTTCTTTGTAATTCTAAATTCTCTTAAACCAAAATGTTAAAAGATCATGTCGAACCTATAAAAAAACTGTTAAAAGACGCGATATAAATAGAGTTAGCTCACGCATTATAAATAGAGTTGTCCGTGTTAATTTTAGCTCATAAGCGGTTTTAAACCGTCGCAACAATGATACGCTGTTAAATCACCGCATGATGCGAAAATAATCTTTACCAAGCACCTACCTTACATGGAGCTGTAGTTTCTGATTGCCATTTTTAAAATTTAAAAGTGGCAATCAGATACTAAAAGATTCTTTAGTAAAAGGTTTTGTCATGACTAAAGTTTAACCACTTAAATAAAATTAGGCACTACTTACAGAACTATTCATTTCCTCACATTGAAGAATGAGCGCAGAAATTATGTAAAGAACATTTTCTTAACAATTTCAGTCGGTGAAAAACCATGTATTTTTTTTTCAACAAACCTGGTCTTTTTCCATAAACCCATGTGATAGTTTTACCTCTATAGAATGCAAGGATGATTTTTTTCAAATATCAGTTAAGCTTTTTTAATAAAAGTTTCTGTCAATCTTATTTGTCTTGTTTTTTTTGTAATTTATTTCAGAAACTGGCTTATCTGCACAAATGCTGCTAATACACCAACTAATGTACTTTTTAAAAGTTATTATTATTTTTCAAAACCTCCTCAGGGTTTCAACATTAAAGCCGATATCTAGATGGGGAATGAAGTGTCGTAGTATGGCCAAAACATCACTTACTTCATGAATACAAATACAACTTTAAAATAAATTCATATTCTTGAAACAATGTTAGATAAATATGATTTAAGGTGCAATCACGACGATTTAATTCCGCGAAATATTTGAAAACTTTAAAGAACAATGTGTTTTACATTAGTTAAGAATTAGTATATTTAATATTCCACGACAATGAAACTTGCTACCAAGGAAGGTTGTCAAAACATGGCTACAAAAAAACGTGCCTAATGTTCCTGCCTAGTTGTCTAGAAATTTACCCGGTTTAAACCCATTAAAAGATTTTGGGTAAAAAAATTTTTGGTCTCTTGTTCCTCAGATATATATATATAAAAGAGAATTTCATTACTTTTAGGACTACTTTATTTGTACTCTTCACGCAATATGACCGCATGTTAGATTACTTTAAACACATGAAAAGTAGAGTAGTTTTTTTGAGAAATCATTGGTTTAGTTTTGTGTGTTCTATTTGATAGTTTCTTTTATTTGATAGTTTGGTATATTTATTTATTATATCGGCCTTCCACGAAATCTTTATTTATAAACCGTTTAGTGATTATATCGGCCTTATACAAAATGAGTTCTATATTCAATGATAACTTGTTTTATTCAAACCAGGTGTTTAGGGTAGCAAGATCAGCATTCATAAAAGTCATCATTAATTTTCCAAAATTCTTCATGTCTTCAAACAAATCAAAGTCTCTAACGAATGGTATTAAAAAAATCTGAAACACTTTTTTGAAACAAAAACTGTTAGCAAGCTGCAGGTTTTGATTCTCAAAACTGTGAAAAAGTTTTTAAATCTAGGGAGAATACGACACTTTATCTCTATCTAGATATTTGCTTTGTTTTTGAAACCCTTAGAAACTTTTTGAAATATTATTTTATAAAATATCATATTTATTATATTACTTCATTGTGTCATAAACAATCCTTAAAATCATTTCTTCTCATATTTATAGACAATTTTAAGATATTTATTTAAATATAAAACTAGGAGATTCATTTTCGATAAAAAATCCATTATTTATTGATGCGAAAAAACGACATTTCCAACGATATATTATATGGATTTCTAAAATGATATTTTGGACCATTGGATGCATTTATTTGGTTATAGTGATTATTAATTTTTTTGTTTTACAAGTTAAAATCTGCTTTTTCTTTAAGTTTTATACATTTTATTTACTTTTTTAATGATGCTTATAGGTTGTAATAAGGTATCCCATGGTTGGGGTACCTAGTTACAAATTTCTGCTTTAAATTACTTTAAATAATCTCACAAGTTGAACCTGTTATAATTTTGTAATTATTGAATTAAATTTTATTGGTATAAATTTAATCTGCAAGTTCAATCAGCCACCTAAAAGAAACGTATCGAAAAAACTTTTTACAAAGCAACAACCAAGTTTATCATGGTGCCCCACTCTTCCCTATATGCTACATACACATGAGATAACATAAACTTTCTTAATAAATGAGGTTATTTTGCAAGACCTATTTTTCTTTGACTGACCACCAAAGTACTACGTTTGAATCACCACTTACCCAACATTGAAAATCACCATCACTGATTACCACATCACAATTAAAACACCACTGCATTAAAACGCCACATTTTGTCTTTGACTAACCACTAAGCTCTGTGGCATGACCCCTTTTTCCTTTTCGAACCATCTTTATAAGATGGGAAAAAAATTAGAAAAAAGTAAGATAATAATTTAAAATTAAATTTCATTCAATAAAAGATTTTTGGCAATACAGTTACTTTTTAAAAGTTTTACATTTTTCAAAAAATGGGTCAAAAATAAAAAACATGCAGTTTTTAAGTAGATTTTAGCAATCTTTCAGTCGTAAAGTTCTAACTTAAGACCTCTGTAAAAGAGAGCGCGGTGTTGTGAGCCGTAGGCATTATCTATTTTAAACGTAGTAAGTTATTTTATAACTAAATCTATTTTATAACTAAAAGTATTCAGTAAAATTGATAAGTCAGAGGAAAATGTTATGACGTTATATCAGAACTTTTTTCCCCAACAGAACCTTTTATTCAAAATTTTAAATATCTGGAAAAGCAAGAACGTTATGTAAGTCAGGAATTACTCGCACTTTTTCCTTAACAAAGTTCTTATGCAAAATCCTAGGGTTAAAATAATTTTCTTTAAAGCATAAATATCACAAAACAGTTTCTAGAAAAAAATATATACCTTTGCGTGACACTCCTATGTATATGTATAATGTTAATATGACCAAACAAACTTTATAAAGAATATAACCTTTCAATATAAAGCGGAAAAAGAAAAAAAAACAATTGCAAAAATACGGTCAAATCTCAAAACGTTTCAATTCTTAGTTTTAGTTGAGTACTTTCCTTTTATTTAATTCGAGATTTAACTCTTTGGGGAACGTCCGTAAATAACACAACGCTAAAAAATAGAAATAGGAGATTGTTTGCTCTTTTTGCGTGTTGATTATTATTTGAACTTCATGGCCAATATATAGTGTTTATTCAGATAAAGGCTCTGCTAAGGTAAACTTGTTTCTTATGTGTTTTGCTTAATAATCAAATTTATTGTTGCATAATTTATAAATGATCCCTAATGCTCAATGGCTCTGAACGCGACGTGCTTAAATAAAACTCATTACCGCGAAGGATTTAAATTTATTTTATAAGAAATTTTTTTGTAAATCGTTATTTTTCAAAAAAAATAATTCAGCTAATTTTTATTACTTGGCTTTGGATTAGTTTAAACTTAATATTAAGGCAATTTTTGATATACTTTGGTGGCATACCTAAGAATTCTATGCCAAAGAGGTTAAATAAACAAGAGACAAATCACATGACTATTGAGAAGTTAAATTTATATACTTTGGTTAACCCAAAACACTTTCACGAAACAAGACTTCACAAAAAACTTTGTTAAAACCAAATCAAAACAGGTTGACCTACTTTTATCAAAATCAGTTTTTAAGGTAATGAAATTGCGCAGATTTGAAAAGTGTCAGTGCTTATGCCTATTTGCTTTTATACAAATATTTTATATATTATTTTATATAGAGTAAAGGTGCCGATTGTGGAATGCCATTTTTACTTTATATAGAGTAAAGGTGCCGATTGTGGAATGCCATTTTTACTTTATATAGAGTAAAGGTGCCGATTGTGGAATGCCATTTTTACTTTATATAGAGTAAAGGTGCCGATTGTGGAATGCCATTTATACTTTATATAGAGTAAAGGTGCCGATTGTGGAATGCCATTTTTACTTTATATAGAGTAAAGGTGCCGATTGTGGAATGCCATTTTTACTTTATATAGAGTAAAGGTGCCGATTGTGGAATGCCATTTTTACTTTAGCAAAAATATCATAAACAATGAAAAAAAAGATAAAGATTAGTATTATCAACATGTAATAGGGAAAGTACTCTTTATAAAATAGTTTCTTATTTAATGCAAAGTGTAAAAAAGTTGCTGTGGTTACTATTATAAATAATATTACCTTGTTCATTTCTGCATTTTTGTTCTCCTAATGTGGAATACCTGAATTACTTAATGTGGAATAGACAGTCTGATAGCAGATAAACTCAGTATTATCACATAAGGTAACATTTCTGCTTATCTACATCAAATAATAAACTTTAAAAATGCTCTAATAGAAATCACAATAAATTTTACTTTTCTAGTTGTAAAAAAAACTGTAAACACCAACCAACACATTAAGCGATATTTTAAGGTTATGTTTCCACATGAGATTAGGGCTACGTCATCGAATAACTTAAAAAGCCACATCGCATACTATTAAGCTATTAGAATGTAAATGCCCCTAAAGATTTCTAAATAGCACCAATATTCCGCATTACGTTACCATTCATATACCATTGGCACCATAACTCTATATTGTTTTATATAATATATATCAAGATTTTATATAATATCATATATATATATATATATATATATATATATATATATATATATATATATATATATATATATATATATATATATATATATATATATATATATATATATATATATATATATATATATATATATATATATATATATATATATATATATATATATATAAATATATGTATATATATTAGGGTGCATTGAAAAACAGAATTTTTTTTAAATTGCCTTGTAATAGCTCCAAATATATGCTATATAATAAAATATCACTGAATTAACAAAAAATTTCGAAATTAAAATATTTTTAGAGTTGCCTCTAGTCCCTTGAACATTTTAGAGCCCCTAATATTCTGGGAAAAAAAAAAATTCTTCAAAAGTAAATCAACCTGGTACTCAAAAGAAATGAAATTTCATAAAAAGTTCGAAAATAATAACTGTTTTATAAAAAAACTTTACAAAAAAAAAATTTAATGGAAAAACCTGTAAAAATGCACTTTTTTTATTTTTAGTTAAAAAACCATAGTTATTATGCAATAAAAAAGTCAAATTAGTACTTTTTGCATAAAACAAATATTATTTTCAAACATTTTATAAAACTTTGCTTCTTTTGAGTACCAGGTTGATTTACTTTTAAAGAATATTTTTTTCCCAGAATATTAGAGGTTCTAAAATGTTCAAGGGACTAGAGGCAACTCTAAAAATATTTTAATTTCGAAAGTTTTTGTTAATTCAGTGATATTTTATTATATAGCATATATTTAGAGCTATTACAAGGCAATTTTAAAAAAATTCTGTTTTTCAATGCACCCTAATATATACATATATATATATATATATATATATATATATATATATATATATATATATATATATATATATATATATATATATATATATATATATATATATATATATATAAATCATACAATTTTATATATACCAAGATTTTATATATCAATATGCAGAGAAATCAGGTTTCATTCCTTTCACAATTCTTTTACTTGCTTCTGCTTAACCCATTTTCACTCTATAACCTTTTTCTTTATTCTTTATTGATCTAATTTTTTTTTAAGACTGCAATCTTATGTAGATGTAATTTCTGAACAAATTGACCATGCCCTTTTTCTTTTCCTCTCCGACAAGATTGTTATTATTAACGACTTTAATTCTCATCGCACTGAATGGCTTGGTTCCAACACCTCTGACCCTGCTAAAACTAAAGCTAATAACTTCTGCATTTCTCAATCTTGTTATCTAGACAAACTTAATCACAAAACTTCACTCCATGAATTGAGTTTTTAACCCTGGCTTGTGCTTAGTTTCTCCTTGCTGCTTTAGGTGGTTGCAACCATACCATAATCTTTATAAATCTTGTATCTAGCTCTTCTGCTTCGGACTCTATTATACTCCTTCTAGTTGGTTCAAAGTCAAGCCTTACTCTTCTCCATTTTTTTCATATTCTTGTGCCGTTAATCATAAACATTTTTTTTCATTTATTTTAAATGAACAATTCTCTTGAGAACAAACGCATATTGATTATTGCAAGACACCAATGTAATAAGATATGTGACACTAAGTTCCATTACTATCAAATCCTGTATCTTATCTTAGAAGCTAAAACCTAGAGACATTTGGAGAATTTTTAACGGCATTATCAACAAAGGCAGGCCTTTGACTCCATCTATCATTCATTGCAATTAAATAGTTTAACCATTGTTAGGCATTTAAATCACTTCAGCTTCCGTTGCTAAAGTTATTTTTCAAATAAACTCTTTTACGGCTTGTAGTCCAGAAAACATTCCTGTCATAGTCTTATAAAATTGTTCTTCAGAACTCTCTTCAATTCTCTCTAAACTGTTTAGTGCTTGATTGAATCTTGTTTTTGTAAAATCTGGGAAATGGCATTTGTGGTTCGAACTTTGAAAATCTCTAGACAACTTTCTGACTCCATCAACTATCATTCGATTTGTCTTTTTTCTGGTATTACTAAAGTCTTTGAGTCGTTGATCAACAAATTTTTAACATCCCATCCTGAGTCAAATAGCATACTTTCAGGCAATCAGTACGGTTTTTGATCTTCTCACTAAACGGCTGACTTGCTAACTGCTGTGACTGAAAGGCTATTACTCCTGACATATCTAAGCCTCTGTTTTGACAAAAAGTCTTCTCTTTTCGTTTGCTTAGAGCAGGTTGTCGATCTCAACTCTGATCTCACTTCTGTAATAGATTGGTACTTATAGTGGCTCGTTAATTTTAACTTCAACAAAACTCAGTTATTTACTGCAAAAAACTTGCGCAATACTGTCGACATTCTCATATTTATCACTGAGTCCTATTTTTGTTTACGTCTTCTTGGATTATCGTTTACTACTGAATTCTCATGGAAATCATATATGCAATCGATAAGAAAGAGAACATCTGCTTTGCTTCTCTTTATTGTGCTCACTCTTTTTCTAATTCTGATTCCATTCTCTACTTTTATAAGTTTTTTAATTTCCTTTGTATGGAATACTAATATCATATTTGGACTTGCTCTTCTAGACAGGGTCTTAAAACACATTGTAAAAGTAATTGGATTTGTTCTTTCCGCCAATATTGAGCCTCTTTCCCATCTTCTTAAGGTCGCATTCCTTTCTCTTTTTTACAAATACTATCATGGTCATTAACCAAACATTTTGCCACACGTTTAATTAATGAACAAGCATAAGGTTAACAGCAAAGTCAGTAGAGCAAAACTTGAATCAACGACATCCAAAAAAGACCTGTTAGCTGGGACCTAGCCGTTCAAATTACCAACAATTTTAAGTATGATAATCAAATCAAAAATGCTCCTGCCAAGGCCAACAATATCCTTGGAAATTTAAAACACATCTTTATCAGCAGAGACACCAAAGTATGAAAAAAGCTTTACACCATCTATATACGCCCATCTCAAATTTGCAGTTACAACTTTCTGCTTGAACCTCAAAAAATACAGAAATACTATAGATTACATCCAGCATCAGGCTACTAAAGTACATACGTCCACACAGAAACTTTGTGGTGCTCAGCATTATATTTTGTTCGGTGCTCCAAACTTAGGATTCCTGGGTATATTGAGTTAACCATGAGTTTTACTTTTTATTGTCCGCATATCTACTATCACATTACAATTTAATGAAAACAATAATTATTTTTGTATAAACTATCGCTGCACATAAACACACTATATTTGAACTTGGTTGTGTATGATGGAACGAAAATACAAATACAATTTTAAATGAATGGAATTATATATTTTATCAATATAGAGTTAATAATGAAGACTAATCAAATCACACTAATTTCACTTTGCGGGCTTTCTTCATTGCGAAACTAGAGATGGCAATTTCATACGATAAAGTCTTTGCAAGGCTGTTTTCAATTGAAATCACCATAAGGTTAGTACGGCGTTCTTCAGTCATTGTTGACTGCAATTTGGATTTGATGAGAGCAAGCTGAAAAGAGCGCTCTACTCAGCTGCTGAAACCGAGATTGTATTTAAAATGCGAAGCAAAATGCAAATTGACGGAAATAATGGTTGAAAACCATTTTGGTAGATTCTGTTGAGCAACTTGATAGAAGAAAGAGATTCTATTTGTCCAAAAGTATTTGATCGCTTCAGAACATCGAGATAAAGAATTTCTTCGATCAAGTTCGCTTCTGTTACACCATTTACTTAGAGATTTGCCAGGATTATGCATTTTTCTTTGTGCCTAAGTTTTTCTTCATCACTAGAAGGAGATGGAGAACACCATATGAACAAAAACATATTCGTCGTCTTTTGAGCTGTACCCATTTTTTATCCTATCTGCTGGAGTAGCACGTCAAGAGCAACATTAAATACGTTCACCTTAAAAGCCTTTGATTTGTCTTCGTGGAAGTGGGCTGTGTTTATCGACTTGCCGCGAAATGATTTCCTTAACTTCTTCTTAATAAAATCATTTTGAAGCCAAAACGAAGCTAACCCAGATGCAACCAGTTTTGCTTCCTGGAGGACTTGAGGCTAAGAAGAACGTAATCCGTCAAGATCATCAATTAGAGTCTTTAAAAATTATTTGGTTTTTGATTAAAGAAGGAGGCAGACATCGTTTACAATAGGAGAAACTTAAACCTGAAAGAAGTCAAGACAATGAATTCAATTGATTTAATCCACTTTTTGAGTGCTTTAACTAAAGTCAGTTGATGATCTTCTAAATAATGTTCTTCAAGAAGTTTTAAAGACTTCAGTATTTCTTTTGTTCGTTTTGACAATGGCTAAACGGCCTTTATGAGTGCAATCCATCTAGTATGGGACTTTCGGTAAAGGGACTGCCCATTTGCCTCATGGGGCTACTACTAAAATGGTTATACAACGATTGGATGTTGCCAAAATAGTTTTTGGCTACAGTAGAGGATTCAGCAGAATGAACGCCAGTTAGATTGAGACTGCGCACTAAAAGGCATGAAAAAAAATTAAGGATTTTTCTCAATAATAATGGCCTGCGTTCCATTGTATACAGCGGACATATTAGCCTCGTTATCAGAGCCCTGGCCCCTACAGTTCTTCAAACTAATTTGATTTTTATTGAAAACGTCTATAATCAGCTTCGCAATGTCAAAACTCTTTTTTTCTCCAGATTTTCTATCTTCAGAAAATACTCTTTTACTATCTATTGGTTGTCAGGCGGACATATCGAAGAACGAAACGGGCGGACATATCGAAGAACGAAACGGGCGGACATATCGAAGAACGAAACGGGCGGACATATCGAAGAACGAAACGGGCGGACATATCGAAGAACGAAAGTGACTTGTTCCGTATAAGATACATCTGAAATTCTTTCAAAAATAATGGAAAGATAAATTGCTGTGTGGACCTCTCCAATAATAGCAGGAAAAACAGTTTCACTACATGGTATAATGAATTCATTTTGAGTTCTCCAGCTCAAATTGTGTGCTTGAATTCTTGTTCCTTGTTTTTGGTGTTGAGAAACTTCTTCTAGATGGAACTGAAATGTCTTATTGTGTTTCCCAACAGTTAAGGGTGGCTAATAAATTACCATTATCATACCCGTCCATCATATTTGATGAACCTACACAAATATGAACATAATATTGATATGAAGGTTTCATCTAGTATTCCAAGCAAAAATAAAATTATTTTATGAACATAAACTACTAACACACCTCAAAAACTTCAATTTCTTGAAGCTAAATAGAGAATGGCGTTCAGGAAGCAGCGTAAAATTTTATAACACTTAGATGTCTTTGTTACAAACTTTTTTGTTTGTAGAATTTCTAGAAAAAAACTGCCGAACTTTGAAGTGGTCCATTTAGTATGACTAGATTGCTTTCGACTTTGGATAAAACCATCTTCCACAAAACGGGGTCGTTTCTAATTGTTTGATCACCCAGTTGAATCGCCTCTTGATCCTAAATTAAAAAAAGCATTTTTTTAATTTAGGATCAAAATTGTGGTATGTTTTCAATATTTGCATATATTAAATGATATGTTTTTAGAATCTGCAGATATAAAATGATATGTTTTTAATATCTGCAGGTTTTTCATAAAATATGAATGTGTCCCAAACTCACCCGATTATCACCTTCTTCTTCAGAGACTATTGAAAACTTTGAAAGGGAAGATTACTGTCTAGAACTCAAGAGTTAATCAACGCTGTTAGTAGCATGGTCCGTTTAAAAAGAACTGTTTTTACAGTTTTGAAATGAAATTATGAATATAAGATTGTGAATAAAAAAATAAAACTGTGAACCTATACCATGACTACTTGGTTGAACGTAGAGTTATTAGATGATTTTTTTTTAACTTTATCTAAGCCAAACTCTTCCAGTATGTTTTTTCATTATTTTACAACTTTTTCTACAGCTTTTATTCTTTATTTTATTGTAATTTTTTTAGCTAACTAATACAATGTGTGGAAATTGCAATTGTCTCGTTAAAAACACAATCAATTTAACAGCTGAAGAAGCACTTTTTGTCTTGGAGATTGCGGAACAATATAACAAAACATTCGTTGAAGAACTTAACATTTATAATCACTATATCACCATCGGGAAACGATTTCACCCAAACATGACGTTTGAAAATTTTGTGAAAAAGAACTACCCTTTTTTTAGAAAAGAAAAAAAATCTGTATTGTAATATTTTTTTGTTGTAACAGTTTTTTTATATGAATAAATATTTTTTTTATAACCTATATTATATCTGCGCGCGCATCAGTCTCATACAGTTTTTTATCATAAATTTTTTTACACGTGACAAAAAATTTTTTAATTGCCCCCTCACTCTTCATTATTAAAATTCCTAACATTTTTTTATTCCTCACTATTTTTACCACTTAACGATGGCCCCCTCAAATGGTTTCTTAAATCTTAAAAAATGTGTTCTTTAATCTTGACACACTTTGCCATTTTCTTAAATCTTGACACACTTTTCCAACATGCAGTTTTTTATCATAAATCTTTTTACACGTGACAAAAAATTTTTATTCCTCACTCGCGCATTATTAAAATTCCTAACATTTTTTTTCCTCAATATTTTTACCTTGACGATGGCCCTTGACGATGCCCCCTCCCCCCTCAAACAAATGCTTTCTTAAAAAATTTCTTAAATCTTGACACACTTTTCCAACATTGAGGTACCATATATATGTTTATATATATATATATATATATATATATATATATATATATATATATATATATATATATATATATATATATATATATATATATATATATATATATATATAAACAGAGCCGGCTCGTGAGCATATCTCTGTACGCAGTATTACGGGTACGTCTAGACGTATTCCGAACAAAAAAAGTTAAAAATACGTCCAAACATTCGGGCGCGGTAAAAATATTTAGACATATTCCAAACAGAAAAAAGTTAAAGATACATCTAAACATTCGGGCGCGGTAAATATGTTCAGACCTATTTCTAGCAAAACAAAGATAAAGGTAATTCGCAACTTTTGGACATATAGCAATATTTAGGTGAATTACTAAGATAAAAAACATTAGAATAGGTTCAACTTTCTGACCTGAATTTTAGCAATCAACTGTAGTGTAGTAGGCAACCATTGCGTAGAGGTCAAGCATTTGGACCCCGACCGCAAAACCTTTCGATACGGTTGGAAATAGAGAGCTAATCTATTAAATGCTATTCTATATTGGGCGGTGGTCTTTGTAAAGACCATTAGGACTAATAATGTTAACAATAAAAAAAATCTAAGCCGTTTTAACGAGAATTAAGAAAAACATTTGGCGATGGATGGATAAATACCGTATCCATATAATATATCCGAATACATCTAATTACCGAAGCCATAAAACAGATTCGGGTAATTCCGTGTCAAAACAACAACAAAAATTCAAAAAAATAACCCACTATCTATAAATGACTTAATTTTTGCAACAAAGATACTTAACAACACTAAAAAGAATTCCCCAAAGTTGTTTTAAACAAATCAGAATATTTTAAAAGTTATGCTAGTTTGAAATTCAAAACATTTTTACTCATCACGCTATCCTTGCAACGTCCTTAGTAACAAATAAATGTCGATACATTCGTTGTTACCTTAACTATATTATTTCGTACTTTGAAATTTTCCACATATTATTAGATGCTAAACCATAAAGTTAAACTAAAAAATAATAATTTTTTATATCTATTAAGAAATCAATAAGAGTAAATCGGCGTTTTTAATAAAATTTAAAAGTAAACATGCTTACTTTAAGAAGAATTACAGAAAAGGTTATGATCTATATCTTCCCAAACTTCATATTCTAAAAGTATATATAAATATCTGAAAAAAAAAACTGAGCTGTTTTTTTGACTTACTAATCAAAAAAATTTAACTTTTATTTTTGATTGAAGGTATATTGAGATTGAGACAGAAAATTGATAGGTACTTAGGTCGTTAGGAAAGTTCGTAGAACTCCCCTATATCAAAAAAAAAAAAGGATTTTTTGTTAATTTTGTTTTATTAAATTTTCAAAATAATGTCCATCATTATCTATACAAAGTTGCATTCTTTCAAGCCATTTGTCAAACATTTTTTTATACTCTTCTTTGGATATACTTTGAAGTAGCTTCGTTATGCGAGTTTTTTGACCTTCGACGTCAGTATCATCAAGATTTTTTTTTATCAAGTCGAATAGCCAATAATCGGATGGTGCTAAGTCTAGTGAGTATGATGGATGGCGAATTATTGTAATTCCAGATTGGTTAAAACAATTTGTGACGGTTTTAGTCACATGGGGTTGAGCGTTATTATGGAGGAATTTGAAATTTTGAGTGCCTGTCTTAGGTCTTTGCTTATTTATTTCGCATATATGAGGTTTCAAACAACTTTTTATATAATATTCGCTAGCAATGGTGTCTCCTTTTTCAAAATAACCCAAATGAACAACATCTGTTGTTTTGAAGAAGATGTAGAACATGTTTTTTGGCTGAAACCTGTCGCATCTTACTATAGTTCTTGGACTTTCACCTTCACCGACCCAACAAGCGTTAGCCAACTTGTGTCCAATTTTTCTCAAATAAAACCACGACTAATCCCCTGTAATAATATCACACAGTCTCAATAGGCCGTTTCTGAAAAGGGCTGAATTTTCCTTACATGCCTCAACTCTATTCTTGCGATTTTGATCGGTTAACTCGTGGGGTATCCAACGTGATGTTAATTTTCTTTTTTTAAGTGCGTTGTGAATGATTTCATTGATTGTAACGATTAATCAATGTCAGGACTTCAATTTTATCATGTGTTGCATGCGGATTTTCTTCAATAATTGCTCGCACACGTTTAATACTCTCAGCTGTATACGTGGTTTGAGGGTGCCATTAGCGAGGATCATCTTTGAGACTCTCTCAACCATCTTTAAGTAAGTTAGCCCACTTGGCAACTGTACTATATTTTGGAGCTTGGTCACCATGAACTAAAACCAATTCATCGGTTACGGCTTGTGCTGAAACTCCAAGTAGAGCACGGATTTTAATATATGCTCGATGTTCAAATTTTTCCATTTTTAAATTTTTTCTCTTAAATGTATATGATAAAATTTAAATAACTTTTTTAATAAACATTTAAAATATTTCAACAAGTAATTAAAATATTCATGATTAAACACAGTTTAAAATGATATATAAATATTTAATTATTTCTTGTTTCATTGTATCTTTATAGATGAAGTTCTATGAACTTCTCTAACGACTTAAGTATTTATGTTTGGGCACAAGCAGAAAACAAAACGCATTAACTCTTTGAATTCCGTGTTTTTATGAATTGACAAATCTTTATACAAATTAGTGAACTATAAATATTTTTTTCTTTTTCTTTGAACTGTAAAACAAATCAAAATTAGGTAATTTTTTTTTAACAAATGAAAAATATTGTCATATACATATCATAGACATACACAAACTGTCGATTCTAAGTAATAATTGATAAAAAGAAGCAATTAAATGTCTTTCAAGATTCAAGGGCCATGTTGGTACATAAATTTAAACTTCATATCAACTTTGCACATCACCTTGCATCTCACAATTTTTAAACTTGTAAGTCAAACTAGGCATAGTGTCATCACTGCAGTAACTCATCTTAACTTCATTTTGACATACAGGAATCAATTCATGAAAGTCTTTAGTTCCTGGTATTGTTTTTACATTTTTAAATCGTTGCTTTCCATGACTGGTTGCAAAGAAAACCCATTTTGCATCTCGTCCAAAGTCTGATTTATGCTGACATAGGTTAAAAATGTTTTTACAGTTTTTATATTGAGATGAACAGCCATCAGAAAAGTAGATCACGTTTAAAATGCTGGGTATCTTTTGCTTCAGATTATTGATAAATGATTTTTGTACCTCGTAAACCATTGGTACATCATAATTGTTATCATCTGATATAATGCAATATGAAGTGGAATGCAACATTTGATTTTCTTTATAGTACACAACTATTGGATGAAGTGTGTACTGAAGATTAATCCAGTTGAAACCTTGTTCTTCATCCTACACAACAAAACTATAGTTTTCTGCAAAATCTCCTAAAATTATTGCGCTATTTGATGGCAGTTCTTCTTTAAGATTTTTAAGTATTTAGATTGGCATTTAGAAATCTATGAATGGGCTGTTAGCTTGACTCGTTTTCCATCACCATATTTACATAATCTGGTATGCTTACAAGCTGTATAACTAAATCTGATCTATCAGTCGTAACCCATTGGTTAAATTCAATAGTATCTTCTTCCTCAAACTGCCCTATTAGTTTGAATAGCTTTTCTTCTAATTTAGATGTGTTTTTTGGACATTGTGTACATCGATTTAGCATGCATTCTTTGTTTTGTATACTACAAACAATAAATTTATATAGTTCATTGTAATCAATTTTAATGGGTAGGAGAATTAACTTCATGTTTTGATGGTAGATACAAACGCACACAGAATGGGTTCCTGATGAGCTTGGCAAAACACACCATTTAGGTCTTAAAACACAAAACTTGGAAAAACCTAACTTTACATGTGGATATAGAACTTTAAATGAGACAAATAACTCTTTTGAGCTTGATAAAAGTAGTCGCTTTTGCATATGAACTTTCCAACTTACACTTATAAAATCCTTTTGACCAAGCATCTGGCAAGAGTTTTCACTATCTTCATAAAATTTTTTTACTAAAGTATTTATTTGATCAGGCAGCATTTTACCTCGCTTAGTTTGTGGAACTGCAAGAACTTCTTCCTTC
The DNA here is from genome assembly GCF_038396675.1 of Hydra vulgaris. Lineage (NCBI taxonomy): Eukaryota > Metazoa > Cnidaria > Hydrozoa > Anthoathecata > Hydridae > Hydra > Hydra vulgaris. The sequence goes on along the minus strand of NC_088927.1, from coordinate 59,721,411 downwards.
TTTGCTAAAGATCTAGATTTTATCATTAGATACTTTGAAACACTAAAATACTCACTAGCTGCTTCAATTGACCATTCTTGTGGGCACAAAGTCAATACTTGAATTTTGTCCCTAAATGAACAGCATTTTTCAAGTTTACCTTTTATCAAAACTAATATTTTTTCGAAATGAGCAACTTTTTTTTTTAAATCAAGAATATATTCATTATCGAAAACTTCAACCTCTGTCAACGGAATTTTTAAAGAACTTGATAACTTTTCTTTAAATACTGTTTTAATTTTTTTTTTCCCAATACTCATACGCTTTGCAAATGGCTTTCTGTGAAGCTTGACTGGTGACACGCCAATTATACTGAGACAATCAGAAAGTTCTTGTCTTTTTTTATTTATATTAGCTTCTTGTTGAACATTAAATAAGTTTTCTTCATTTACACTTTCATTTATGTAATCATCAGCAATATCAATGTTATCAGTATTAATTTCAGTGGAGGCTTTTAATTTGACTAAGTAATTTGTACGAATTTTTTGATCAGGTACAATATTGAATCTGCTGTTTAAAGCTTTGGTTTTTAACGTGACTTCTCTGAGAGATACTAAATTAAAAAAGATAACTTAATAAAATAAAATGTGCCTAGTATTAATAACATAAAGAACTTAAAATAATGACAAAGTAACATTTATAAAAAACCTTATGACAAGCTTTACTAACCTTTGCACGGTCTTTTGTGAACTAACAGCGGATCACAGCATTTATTCTGAAACACAGTAAACATTTTAAGATGGAACTTTTGATAACGAAAACATAAGTCAATAATCAAAACAGGAGAAACACCAGACCTCAGCGCAACTAAATTTTGTTCATCAGGAGCTAAATCTTGAAAAAAGTTTATTCCAATGTGGTTTGTAAACGTTAACTTGTGACAATTTGATTTTAAAATCAATTCAACTGAGCATTGTAATGTTCTAGCCATTTTAAAAATATTCGATTTCAATATTTTATTTTTTTAAAACCAACATTAAATAAATAATAGTTTCTCACATAAGTATTTTAATCCAAACTCAAATGTTAGAACCAATTGCTCTATTTAAATAATCAAAGAAGAAATCAAAAATATATTTTTATTTTAGACTAAATAAGTGTAATCATAGCTATGATTACACTTATTTAGTTTAAAATAAAAATGAATTTCTGGTTTCTTGTTTAATTAAATAAATGGAGCAATTGGTTTTAACATTTGAGTATTAATAATAATACTTATGTGAGAAATTATTATTTTTTTGTGAGAAATTCTTTTAGTTATAATTTTAATATGGAGATTATAAGCAAAACGGTAAATAAAAATGCAAAAATAAAACAATAATAAAATAGGTATGTGCATTAAAAAACAGTGAAATAATTTTTTCCTGTTACAGGTATTTATATATAAACTATTATTGCAAAGATTTAAAATGAATGGATCAATACCTTTCCTGCAATTATTCTTAAACTAGACATGTTTACTGAAAATTTATTGTTAAAAACCTGGTTTGCATTACAAAGTTTTAAAATCAAATATAAGATCTAATAACTTTAAGTAATGATTTTTGATTTCTTTCTTCAAAATTTTCTATACCTATTAAATTTTGTAAACATATGGTTAATGTAGCTGTGAATACTTTAACATTTTAGTGTTGCTATAGACGTTGCTAAGAGCGCGGAGAATAAAAAAATGTAAAAATTCTCAAACTTCAAAAACCCATAACTCTTAAAATAATGAAATTGGCTCAAAATTTTTTTAATTTTTCCTAACGATACTTTTAACTGCATTTGTGCCAAAAATCAAGTATTTCTAAGATGGTGGGTTATTTCGACTGATTGTTTTGACATGGAATTACCCATTCCTATTTTATAGTACTGTAACAGTGACGGGTAAAATGCGGAATTACAGAATACTGAAATGCGGAAATTAACAACGGGGGAAATGAGGGAATAAAGCGTGGAAATTAGGATAAGGGAAGCTTGGAAGCTTCAGTACATAGATCGACTGATATAGGGAAAATCCCTGAAGTATATCATATTACTTTTTTAAGCATGCATTGAGTTAGCAAAACTTTAACACGACTTTAGCGCGTTCCTAGAGTCTGAAGTCCCTCATTCAACGCACCCTGCGTATTATATTCAAAATTTGCCCTTTAGGCCTCCACCAAAAACCTAAACCCAAACCCCCAACGACCTTGCTACGTCACTGACCATTACATCAGAGGCCGCTACATTTAGAATAAAAATTATAAACTACTAAAATTATTAAAACTACTAGAATCTTGTTGAGATAAAACAACTAAATTGAATAAGTATTAATTACTCCATAGATATTTTATAAATAATAATTATAAATATACATAAATATGTTTTGAAAACTCTTTTTAATATTACAATTAATATTAATAAAAAACTTGTTAAGAAATGAAGTTTATTGTTAAATGTAATAATAACCTACTTTAACTACCATTAAATTTCAAGATTCAGCATTCAACAGGCAAGTACCACTACCAATTTTTATTTACCTTGAATGTTACTTTGACACAATTAAATTGATACAATTCAAGGCAACTGCTACACTCAATCGATTCTGTAGGAGCATTGAGAAGATAAATTGGTCAATTCCAAACTTTCGCTTTTTTGCGTTTTAAAAAAGAAGCTCTTGAAAAATCTTTCATGCCTGTGCTGGAAGAAATGGCTTTAGAATTTCAAAAATACTATCGCATTCATTTGAGATGATGGAAGTTCCTTAGCATCTAAATTAAGATCTACATTATCAGCAGGTGTAACAACTGTAGCATCATTAGGTGTTCCTCCTTTCAGCAAACGCCGTAACAAAACTAAAAAATAAGGAAAAAAGGAATTAGGATTTGAATTCATCATCTCTTGAAAAAAAAAACACTATGACGTTTGTTAGAGTATTTTTAAACGGTGATCTTGTTATTAAACTCTAATTCAGTTATAGGTATTTCTTAAATTTGTGGATTTTGTTAAAGATTTCCAAATGCAAATTCATGATCATTGTCAAATTAAAATCTGGATACATTGAAAAGAAAATCTAAATGTTGATGAAAAAATACATCAATAAATATTGAGTTCTAAAATTTAAAAAAAAACAGAATACAAATTATAAATGTAACAGTTTACACTCTGAATCTAAGCATTAATAAACACAGTAATTTGAAACTTTCCATAAACTAAAGACTTACAAAATATCCCTAAGAAGTTAATATTATTATCGCATAACACATTAGTTCTAAAGCACTATTACTTTTTACTCTTTATGATTTCTTGTTTTTTAAAAATAAACATCAAAAAAAAATTTTAACTTTGAATGTCTCTACCAAAAATCGCTTTGTTGGTGAAATTCAAAGCTACCTTTACTCCAGGCCTTGCTATCGCGCCATTGAGCCAAAAAACTAGAGGCTGGTTAAAAACATTTTTTTTTTTTGTGCTTATAATTTCGAAGGAAAACACAAAATAAATGATTTATTTCATTAATTGCTTAATTACAAAAAAATAAATTTGTCTATGCTATTCATAATCATGCAATTGAAATAAATTAGTATATTTATAGGGAATTTAATACTCTATTAAAATTATATTATAGTTTTAATATATTAATTAAAATGGCTCCGTATAAAACAAGTTTGCAAGAAGACCAAAGAAAACGCATTTACCAATTTAGAAGTTCGCATATGGAAAAGCCAAAAATCTCCACAGTAAAACACTTTCTAGATAAAGGAGCATCGAAAGCAACCATATATCGTGCTCTAGAACGTGTAGACAATAATTTATAGCTCGAATCAAACCTTTGTGTTGGCATATATATCGCAATTTTAGGAACTTTGATTTTGTCTTGGATGGCGAATCATATTTCACATAAGCGAATACAAAATTGGCTGGCAAAGATGGGTTCTATTCTAGCGACGTGTCATCTTCAACTAGCGACGTCAAATTCAAAAGAAAGAAGAAGTACGAGGAAAAGGTGCAAGTCTCTTTGATTATATTGCCTCAAAACCAATGTTTTTTGAAAGTGGCCTGGTAATCAACAAACAGGCATATATCGGATGTCTCCACAAGGGGTTAATACTATTCATTGATGAACATTATAAAAACGAAGAGTACTTGTTCTGGCCAGATTTAGCTAGCTCGCACTATGCAAATGGAGTGGTTTCTTTTCTCGATGCCAATAACATCAAATACCTACCAAAAGTAAAAAATCCATCAAATGTACCAGAAGCTCAACCAATTGAGGACTTTTTGGATCAGTTAAAATGCTTAGTCTACGAGGATAGTTGGCAAGCAACAAGCATTCCTCAACTCAAACGGCGTATCGTGAATTGTCTTAACAAAATGGATCCGGAAGTGCCAAAACGTTATGCGTCAACGACTTCAGTTCGTCTCGGTCGAATTGCTTTTAATGATGTTATTGAAAACCAATAAATATATTTTTTTAAATGTCAAATAATTGTTTATAAATTTATTTTAAATTAAATTTGATAGCTATGTAACTATGGCTATAATAAAATTTTTTAAAGTTGTCTCATTTTTCAGTCATCAGGTGTTACTAGAGAAACAGCATAAAAAAGGAAGGCTAAAGCCTGATGATGATGATGATGTAGACAATGATGATAATGATGATGATCATCATCATTATAAAGATGATGATGATAATAATAATCATGATCATCATCAGCTTTTATTCTTTCTTTTTTATCTTGTTGATGATGATGATCATGATGATGATAATGATGATGATCATGATCATCATCATCATGAATATTTCTATCATAGTCTTAAAGAAAGAAATGCAACCTTACAACAATGGTAGAGTGCCTCAAGCTTGGCAGATGATGACAATGATGATAATGATGATGATGATTATCATCATGATAATAATGATGAATATGATGATTATTCTGATCATAATGATGTTTATATATTCACACCTATCCAAAATATAACATGAGTTTTAAATAAAATAAATATACTTTAGGGTGTATAAATGTTTATGCAACCCAAGTCACAACCTAACCCTCCGCCTATATTTTGTCAAACCCGGCCCCGACCCTGGTCAAATATCAAGTTCCAGTCACTTACTAGCCTCAGGTAAGTCACTGGCAAAAATACGACTTTGGCCAGAAGCAAGTATGTATGCGTAGCAAGCAAGCAAGTATACCTTTCAGTGGGATAAAAGATGTGTTGTTCACGGTTGAATCAATGCAAATGTTAATTATTTGATTCAATGTGAGAGTTGCTTAAATGCCCGGTAGAAGAAAAACAAACATATACTGCTTAAAAAGGATTTGCAAGAAAGACGGCAGCTCTAAAACTCAGAGTATGCGTTGTGAAACGTATAGACATTGTTGGAGAAAGCTGTATTAAAATACTAAATGGAAAATTAATTGCAAAGATAGTTGCGTTGAAAACAAGGTAGATGAGTCATTTTTTTAAATTGCTAAACAAAATGGGCATTATGAAAACGTTTTATCTGTTGTGAATAATCTTACTGGACCAGCAGAGCTAATATAGACATAATGAAAACGGTTTATCTGTTGTGAATAATGTTACTGGACCAGCAGAGCTAATAACCAGGAATGAATTGAAATAGCTGTTGGTACAGCCTTATTAGGCTAGCCTGCTGGTTCTCCTGGTGTATCAGCTGAAATGCTGAGTTTCAGATGATGTGGGTGTAGAGTGAGTGTCACATGTCATATGAATTACATTTAGGTTAAACCTCAAATTATTGAAAAAAAAAAATGAAATAAAAGGTAGAGACGTACTAGAAATTGAAATGGATTTATCAATAAACCACAGTTTGGTTCAATACCATGAAAAGGAACAACAAATGCTTATTCATTTTGAGGCAAGTTTAAAAGATGTTTTTTGGAAAGGTAAAAAGATCAATGGATGTACTAAATGTGCCCAAAGTGAGTGAGAGATGGTAATGATTGTATTATATATTGATTTTGTCCTATTTCTGTTTTGTTTTGGTTAAATCAGATTTTTTTTTATTTACAATGTTGAAAAATTACTTGTTGCATGTACAAAGTTACATGAAATAAGTATTGTCAAACCTATAATACCTTTGCAAAAAACTATAAAGATTTGAACTACATTGCTTTTAACTTCACCACTGCAACCTGGTCTTTCAGACTATAATTGAAAATAAAACTATTTACCTTCATAAAATAAATAACTTTAATAGGGAAAATAAATGAAAGTATACCATATAGTTTTGAATTGTAATGCTTTCAACTTCACTGCTGCAAGCTGGTCTTTCAAACTATAATTGGAAATGAAACAATTAAACTTCAGAAAATAAATAATTTTAAAAGAAGAGAAGGAACAAATGTACAACATATAGTTTTGAACTGCATTACTTTTAACTTGTCCACTGAAACCTAGTCTTTCAAACTAATATTGGAATTAAAATTATTTACCTTCATAAAATAAATAATTTTAATAGGGAAAATAAACGAAAGTATACTGTATAGTTTTGAACTGCAATGCTTTCGACTACACTAATACCACCCGGTCTTTTAAACTATAATTGGAAATAAAACAATTAAATTTCAGAAAACAAATAATTCTAATAGGGCAAAATGAAAAAATGTATACCACTGCAAGCATTTTTTTCTAACTATAATTGGATATAAAAGTACTTACCTTGACAAAATAAATAATTTAGTAGGGAAAATCAAAAAAGGTTTACCTTGCTAGGAACAAAAACATCTATCCTTTATATATGTAGTTGGGTTACTGTTATATCTAGAAAAAAAAAGTAATCCAGCTGAGCAATTAGCTGTTGAAAAACTGTTGTTAGCTCAACAGACTGAAATCAAGAGCAGAGAGAACAATGTAATCATTTCTGGCGTGGAAGAACCAAGGAAGGATACTGTGGCTCAAAAAATAAAAGATGACAGGCTGAACGCCCCAATCAAGATACAAAGATGATACAAAATTAATTAGTTAGACCAAAGATAGATATGATGCTGAGTTATTGCAATTAGATTTAAATAAAGCTGTTGAATTGTCAAAGGTGGGGCTTGTCAAATTGAATACTGATGTGTAGTTATGCATTTAGGTAAAAAAAATATCAAGTATGAATACTCTATGGACAGGAAATCACTCAGAAAAACAAACATAGAAAGAGATCTTGGAGTTTTATTTTGTTCAAACTTGAAATGGAAAGATCATATAATGGCTTGTATCTCAAAAGCAAATAGAATGATGGGAATATTGAAAAATACTTTTTTGAATTTTGACGTACATATGCTTAGGTTATTATATACAACATTTTTTTGGCCCCTTATAGAATTTGCAGTGCCAGTTTGGTCTCCTTACTTCAAAGGTGAAATTAAAGCTTTAGAAAGAGTGCAACATCACTTTACTAGAATTATTTTTTTTATTGTGGAATTCGACATATGAAGAAAGGTTGAAAAGTCTAAATATTACAGATCTTTATATGCAAACTACTACTACTACCCGCATTACTACTACTACTACTACTACTACTACTACTACTACTACTACTACTACTACTACTACTACTACTACTACTACTACTACTACTACTACTACTACTACTACTACTACTACTACTACTTCTACTACTACTACTACTACTACTACTACTACTACTACTACTACTATATAGTTTTGAACTGCGCAACTTTCAATTTCACCACTGAAACCTTGTCTTTCAAACTGTAATTGGAACTAAAACAGTTATACTTCATAAAATAAATAATTTTAAAATGAATGAAAGCATACCATACAATTTTAAACTGCATTGTTTTCAACTTTACCACTGCAAGCTGGTCTTTCAAACTGAAATTGGAAATGAAACAACTTACGTTCATAGAACAAATAACTAAAAAATAAGTCGAACAAACCACAGTTTACTTCATAGTTTTGATCAAAACTGTTTTGTCAACTTCTTCAATATAAACAATATCAACAACTTGCTCACTTAAATCTGTTATTTCTCTATAATTGGAAAACAAACAATTATGAATACTAAAATACTTAATAATTTATAGCAGCCAAATTGGCAATTTAAATGCCAATAAATCATAAAATGTAAACACCTTACTTTTCTTTTATGCAGTTCAGGCTGAAATTTATCATCATCCATTTCCAACTTGGAAACTCCGTTTTGTATATTAAAATCAACAAGTTGATGTTGAATTGAAGTTACCATAGCTTCATTATTAGAACACCAAATACTTGCTAAATTTTGCAAGACCCTCAGTTTACGTTCAAACTGTGATGATATGCCTTCTGCTGCTAAATCAGATAAATGCTGTACAAGTCGATTAGCGCGACAATATTTTTCTACATGGGTCAAGGATTTATCCTTTCGCTTATCAAATTTTATATGGCTATCATGTTGATCCTTCGTTAGAAAAATGCGATGATTTTTCTGCACTGTTTCCTTAAACCATCTAGGAGCAACACAATTTTCAGAGAACATTTCCAATTTTTTAATTCTTCTAGCTGCAAACATATGTTTGCATGGCAAACCCATAAACTTTGTAAATAAACAATTACAGCTGTTCTCAGATAGGGTTTCACTTTTTCTTGAAGTTTGTACAATTTCATTTGCTAAGTCTCCATCTATGCTGACAGATTCATCGAGCTGAGATTTAACAAAAGAAAAAGCAAATGGCGTTAGTATATCTTTATAATCACGTTCATGTTAAAAACTCGCAACTGCAGTAACAGGAACCCGTCTTGTTGTATTTATATATTTATGGTCTCTTTCTTGTTGCATGCAGGCTATAACAGTAAGCAAATATTTGAAGAATATAGGTAAAGGACACAACAAAGAAACAACCACTTTAATTCTACAATTGATAAATTCAAGACGATTAGTAGTAATTTCTCCAAGAGTTACGTCATGTTGCCGCCAACGCACCCACTCGAACCTCCAAGCATGCTAATTAACTTCAACATATTTAACAACAGATGGTGGCATAACTTTGTGAAACTCATCACGCAACATTTCATATTCCTTCTCAGTAGTTGCATGTGTCATTTTTTGGAGAGCTTTTAAAGCAATCAGTCTTTGAGCATCAGATCTGATGCTCAATGAATACATCGCGATGTATTCATTTTCGATGTTGTTATTTCTCTGCTCCTAGAACGCAAAACATGAAATATACACAACAATAAATTAATTTGTGGAAATGCATGCTTAATGCATTCACGCTCTGCCATGTCTTTGTCAGTAAAAACAGATAATATCTTACTCCAGTTTATATTTTTTTCCTTGAATATTTCAAACATTGTTGAAAAAGAAACACAGTCTTCTGGTGCAGTTAAAAATATTTGCAATTACACCATTACCATTTGGTCTGACTACAAGAACAATATATGAGGGCATTCTCAAATTAGTAAGTTTATAAGTTGCATCAACCAAAAGTAACTCAGGATAAAAACCAAAAAATCGCTTTATTTTATAGTCTTGAAAATATATTCTAGTTGTAATACCATTTTCATTTGTTCTTAGCTCAAGATCTGGTCCTTATAATAAAGAAGTTATATATTAAACAGATTCGTGTTATATTTAAATGAAAATCTAACTATATTGAAAAAGAACATTGGGGCAGGAGAGGCTCTATGACCATATAGAATGCAAATTTATTAGGAGAACAAACTCTAGTACATAGTCCACACTTAAATGTGGATATGTAATCGCTCTTCAGGAAGCTACTTTCTCAAGAGCAAGCTATTGCCATTATATTTACATATCAAACTGTTGAAAATTCCTGACATTTAATAAATAATTAGATCAGTTTACTACTTTATTACTGCGCCGGGTCTGGATTCACAAAGCATAGGCCTAGCACCATATAGCATTTTCCCAGGAACATGGGAATGCTATATTTGTCTATGTTAATAAATCTGATATAGTATAGTGCTATAGTATAATGATTTAACTTGATAACAAGAGCATCTATACATAAAAAATATTGTTAAAAATCATTTAAAAATACAAGAGATAAATCTATGAAAGTAACATTAAAGATAAATTTTTAGTTTGATATGCATTTTATATCATTCAAACAGTATAATTCCATATTATTGAAGAATACTAGAGAGTAAAGAATACTACATTATTTCCAAGAGTAGAGATAAAAATAGTCAAAACATGAAACAAAAAACAATAATTACTCAAATATGAATAAATTATGACACAAATTCTCAACATAATGATAAAGAGTACAAAAAAACAAAGGTACTGTTACCTAAACAATGTTGATTATAATTTTTTTACTAACTGCTGACTAATGATCAATAAAGTAAATTTCAATTCATAAAAATTTACTAAATTTAAACCATATTTCAACAGTAGGAATACTAAATTAATGCCATGTTGTGTAAAATGTCAGGGTAGAACTATAGAAAATTAAAAAAGAAGAATATAATTAAAAGTTGTTTAAACATGCAAACAAATTATCATACAAGCTAATAAAAAATGCTTTCAAATAAAAAACTTAATTAAAGCCTTTTTTTAGTTAAAATCATTTTAAGTTCAATTTATTTTCATTATTATTTAACTTGCTTCATAAACTTATCTTATATTAAGAGCAAAACATTGTAGAAGAAAAAAGATATTAATTTTTAATAATTTATTACTGTTCTGTTCTTTAAGAAGTTCTTTAAGAAGAATGCTCTTCCTAACAGTCCATCAATATATGTACAGAAATATCTTCCCAACTTTGCCAAAAAACTTATTATTTAACTTCTTAATTTTGTACCTACAATTTACATATATTTTACTTTTATTTTTTTTTACATTTACATTTTTTTTTTCATATCTACAAAGATATAAAAGATTTAAAGCATCATTCAAAAAAAAAAAGTCAATGCTGTCAAAATGAAATCAATATTTGTCTCCTTATTGCATATTGTTTTAAAAAAAAATTATTTATACTAACCATAACATTCTTGACTGCAATTAGTGAATTTAAATCTGTGGTACCTTTCTGTTTTGCAGTTATTGATAGTTATTAAATTGATTTTGTAAGTATAGAGTTTAAAAAAAATTAAAAAACAAATGTTTTAACTTTTTTTTTCACTTTTTTATTATTATTGTGATTATTTTTCATGATTCTTAAAACTCAGCTAACTATTTTAAGAAAAGGTTTAAATTGTAAAATACTATAAAGGTAATAAAACATAAAAAAAAATTTAACTTGGTTTTAGCTCATCTGAAATTGACTACCCACAATTATTTTTGACATTATACTGATAGTAATAATGATAATCTTAACATTTTTTTTTTCCAGGTACTCCAGAGATTTTAATTAAACTTACAAATATATCTGGATACATAGATAATAATAATAAAAGAGTCACTTCCTAAACTGCTTAAATCTTATGTTGTCTATAAATTTTCTTGCGCTGGCGGTAATGCCAGTTATATTGGAGAAACCTCCAGACCAGTGGTCGGCACCATATTTCCAAAGGAACCCACTTGCAAAATTCTTGTTTTAGTTGCGGCCCACAGCAATAAATAAATTATATTTAAAATAGGTTACATTACCTATATAACAGAATATAGTATAGAATTAGATTATAGAACTAACAATTGTATCAATACAAAATACATACTTAAGAAAAAAAACTCATAAAACACAATTGAAAATTTGTTGAGTATTTTGTTGTTGCAGCTAGCACAAGGTCATTCAAATGAGTGTCAGTCAGTCTTGTTCTGTGAACATTTTTTATTATTTTCATGGCTGAGAATGTTTGTTCGCATTGGTAACTAGTGCCATACATACAGATAAGTCTATTTGCATGTTTTTTAAGAACTGGAAAACGTTCCTTCATGACAGCATGCCAGAAAATAATTAAATTTTCACCAAAAGTGCCATCTTCATCTTTTTTTGGTGCCTTTCTTCTCAACTCGTCGTCACATTGAAAGTTAATTAGTTCATCCTCTGCTTTTAAAATATCAGCTTCTTCAAAGTCTTCATTAGTATTTAGAATACTAATATCATTCATATCAAAGTCAAATGGATAACACAAAATAACCATATGCTTTTTTAAGTCTTCAAATTCATTAAATCTGTTTTCAAATTGATCATACAGAGCAGTCACTATTAATGAAAATGACGATAACATTTCCCTTGATGGTTGACATTCATTTAAAGTAGGAAAATGAGTACAACTACCATGCAAATGATAGATAGATGCAAACTGAGTTTTGTACAAATTAAGTTTTGTCTTCATCACAGTGATGTGATTGATCAAATCACAAACCAGCACACGGCAGCCTTGTAATCTCTTACTCAGAACATTGAATTGTGCTGTGATGTCGCAAAGGAAAGCCAGTTTTTAAATCCTTGTAAAGAGACATTCTCGAAAACTAAGAATACTACAAGAGAACAAAAAACTCCGATCAGAAATAATGATTTATTAGAACGAATTTCTTACGCAATGTGTTAATGGAGATGACATTAATAGAGAATAAAAGTCGTAATTTTTAAAAATTTGTTTTTTCGAACATGTCATGTTTTGATATATATTTATATATATATATATATATATATATATATATATATATATATATATATATATATATATATATATATATATATATATATATATATATATATATATATATATATATATATATATATATATATATATATATTATTTCTGAAAATATCATTTCTTTCTCATATGTTTATTGATTAAACACTGTGTAAAATGATTTAAGTTTGATAAGTGATTTTTTACTAATTTATTATTATTATTTATTATCATTATTATTGTTATTATCATTATTACTATAATTATTATTATTTTTATTGTTATTATTATTATTAATTTTATTGTTATAATCATTATTATAAATATTCTTGTTATTACTACTCTATGGTATTGGATTGTATTATTTGTTACACAAATTTATTTTTAACTGGAATATGCGGAATATTTTTTATTACTAATCATTTAAGCAATTCATAGCATGCATTATGAAATTAATATACATTTTAAATCCGCTAGATTGAATGCAAAAAACCGCCAGATTAAATGCAAAAAAACACTAGATTAAATGCAAAAACCGGTAATAATAATATAAGATTAAAAAAAAATTATTAAAAATTATAGTAATAGTTATAAATAAGTATGTTTACAATAATTATAATGAATAAATAATTAATAATAACTAATATTATAATGGTAGTCATGAGGATAACATTATTTATAATAATAAGTTAATGATTTATTTAGGATGGTGTCACTCATACATAAATCTGATCTAATGAGTGACATCAACTTTTAAACATAATATAAGTAATAATAAGCAAAAATATGCATTGAAACATATGGACCGTAAACATATAGATTAAAGCACATAGAACATACATTAAAACAAACACGTAGAAATCAAAAAAAGAAAAAAAGAAACAAAAAGTACTGATGATAATTGTAGTAATGACGAAAAGAAAATTAAAAGAGAATTTTAATCGTAAGGTCCTTACGGTAAGGATAAAAGTTAGAATAAAAAGTTTTTCAGAATTTTTTTAAATTGGTATTGTTTAAGATGGAGTAAAGGTATTTTAGGACATAGTTTTTTGGGCTCATTCAAAATGCATACAAGGCTTCTGTTCCATTTACAGACGCACTGAGAAACAAAAGAATTTTTACCATACTTCTGGGTTTTAAAAGATGGTAAATTTGGTTTTCCATTGTGTATATTTCTAGCAGAGTAGGAATGCAGTTTATATATATATATATATATATATAAATTTGGTTTTCCATTGTGTATATTTCTAGCAGAGTAGGAATGCAATTTATATATATATATATATATATATAAATATATATCAAAACATGACATGTTCGAAAAAACAAATTTTTAAAAATTACGACTTTTAATTATAATAGTCTACTTTGTGTAAACAAGTTTGTGATAGGAGATGGTAAAAGAAGATTAGCATACTTTACTAGCGCTAGAAATGTTGGAATAAAATGTTTTTTTGAAGGACTTCGATGTATCTGATTTCGTTGGTTGAAAGTTTATTATTCTAATGGGTTGACGCTAAGACAATAGCAACTTGTTAATGCGATAGTTTTAATCTTGACACCAAACTTGACAACAATATCTAAGATAAGATGAGAATAACGCATAGTTAATATTCTTTAGTGTAACTTTGTCGACATAATGACGAATTATCGAAAGCATATCGTCTCGAGAGTTTCTTGCTTAGTTCATTAATATGAAAGTTCCATGAAAGATTGCGATCAATTAATACACCAAGATATTTAATAACTCTTAAAGGATATGGCCGTTTATTATTTATTTTGATTTTGTTTTCAACATTTTTAAAGAAATATTTTTTTCTCGGAGATGAAAAAAAAATCGTTCAGTTTTTTCGGTGTTGAGACATATTAGGTTAGCATTTAACCAGTGAACTATACCTTTAAGATCCGAATTAACATTTTTATAACAAGATTGATACAATTTGTTGATGTGTAAGAGATTTGTATCATCAGCAAACAGATGAACTGAAGAGAAAGCAGAGTTGATTAGGTTGTTAACATAGATTAAAAATGAAAGAGGACCTAGAACAGAACCTTGAGGAACACTTTACAAAACTGATTTATTACTAGAATTGAAACCATTAATACTTACAAATTGTTTTCGATCTGTGACGAGTATTAAGAGCTTTCCTATTTTTTTCCGTTATACTTATTAATGCATGGAAAGTAGAATGTCTTGATCGAAAACCAAATTGAAAATCATTAAAGCAATAAAATGAGTTTAGAAAAGAGTACATTCTAGAATGCATAAGCTCTTTAAGAAGCTTACTAATGTTAGATAAAAGAGAAATAGGTCTGTAGTTAGTGCATGAAAGTTTAGAGCCATTTTTTATTATTGAAATAATGCGAGGTAATTTCAAAATATCAAGAAATGTTCTATTTATAAATGAGGTATTAAATAGTTTAGGAAGAATATTTAAAAATTCATAGTTAAAATCTATAGGAATATTTGTGAAAATGCTGTTTTGACCTAATGACTTTTTTGGATTTAATTTATATATAAGAGATAAAATTTCTGGAGTATTTGTTGGAGATAATAATAAACTATGTAAACTTGGATGTTTAAGATACTTTTGATAGTTAATGTAAAACGAATGAATATTGGATTTGAGTTTATGAGCAACATTTGTAAAAAAGTGTCAAATGATTCAGAGAATAAAGTTGGATCATTTATATATATTTCATTTTCTTGCAAACAGTTGGGAGATTAGACATTAATTAGAATATGCCTTTTCAATTAATTAGAATAATGCCTTTTCAAAGTTTGCGAAGATTTTTTACATTTTCTGAGAAAAAAAATTTTAAATGGATTTTTTATTAAGTTTAATTATTGTAATTATCATATAACTATATCTTTTAAAAATTTCTTTCTAACTTTTTTTTATTAATAAGATCTTTAGATCTTATTACTTTTTGTTGGAAAAGATTTTATAATTCCTTTTGTTATCCATGGTTTGAGTCGACGTTTGAAGTTTTTGATGCTCGTTTTTTTTAGGCGGGGCGTAGCGATCTAAAATCAATTTTTTTTCAGTAATAAACGTTTGGAAACATGTGTTAGTATCACATGAGATAAACTGAAACAGTAAATAAAAAGGCCTCAGACTGTAAAAGAAGGCCTACACAGTATGCCAACATGCAACAAAATCAGCAAATAATAAGCTGTGACAATTGTAAAGAAAATGTACCCAGAAAATTGTACCCCCAACAATTTATGTGAGAAGCTGGTTGTGCCTCACAATGGGGGCAAAACTATTTTTTCACTAAATGTAATTTTTGTGTAATAAAAAAAACCGTTTAATTTTTCTCTTATTGCATCAATTTAAAGCCTAATAATGTGGTTATTGAAATGAACAGTTAAAAAAACACATTTCGTTTTTATTTTCATATAACAATAATCTAAACATTATGCGGGCGGTTATACCTACTTCCCCTAAGTGTATTTAAACCTGGTCTGCAGGAATTTTGTTTTCTTTTCTATAGCAACTTTGAAAATCTTTAATGTTTTAATGTTTAGTTTTTTAGTTTTAAAATATTAGCAGGAGTAAACGAGTAAACGAATTTACTGGTAAGTCTCCTTATAGAAGACGTTTACCAGTAAACTCGCTAGTTGTATAACCAAAAAAATAAATGTTGTTGAATGTTTTATTTTTTTTTTGTTTGACAGAAAAGTTCCTTGAATGTTCCAAGAGTTTTTTTTCAAATTGTGTTTACACGAGAGTATATTTGTTCATATTCCACGGAATACTTTATCAAATATCCTCTAGTGTGAATAGCGTATTAGAATATGTAGCGTCTTCCACTTAAATGTAATTCGGCGACTTTGTGTGCTTTAAGCAGTTGCTTAAAACATCATTTAAAGAGGCTAAATTAGTGATTAAAATTGGCTATGAATATATTATTATTTCATAATAGATAAAAGTACAATATATATATATATATATATATATATATATATATATATATATATATATATATATATATATATATATATATATATATATATATATATATATATATATATATATATATATATATATTCTATGTATATTACTACGCGTTAAAAAATACAAAAATCAAAAATTTTAAAACTATGCAGCCGCATTAAAAATACTTTTGCGTGTTCATTGGAACTGCAGTAATTTTTTTTTTTGTATCTGTGATGCGTTCTTTGGCGCAATTTTCATGTTCTTTTTGGTGCAATCTTCATGTTTATTTGATCTTCAACTTCTAGAAACAATATAGACATAATTAAAACATCATCTTTTCAAAAACATTACCTGATTTGATCTTTTATTTGGTTACTTAAATATTTTCATGCTTTACTTGTAAAAAAATTATTTAGAAAAAAACTAGTAAATCAAAAAAAATTTATTTTTTCAAATCCATGCTTTATGCAAGCAGAATTCTATTGGGCCTAGAAATTCTTTTTTTGTTATCTTTTGTAGAAGGAAAAATTACTGTTACGTTTTTAAATTTTTTTTTATTAATTCAGTGTTCTTATGGGGAAATACAAATTAAATTTTTCTTAACTTAATTAACTTTTTTTGGTCAAATTTTTCCATTTCCTTGTATTGTCATCGAAAATGATTAAGTGTGCAAAATTTGAGCAAAATTGGTTGAGAAAAAAGCTTTCAAAAATTGATTCCAAATTTGTGGCACACAAACATATATATATATATAGAAAGTAACCTTATATAAAGCATGGAGAAAAAAGAAAGAAACAGAGCAGTTGAGAAAAAGTTTGATTTGCATAAAACCAGAAGCAATTTAAAGGGGAAAAAAGATGCGTGCGGTGTGTGACACCCCCTTCCCCCAAAAGAAGAACGTAATCGGCTAGTCGGGTATTTTACATATTTCAGTTGGGTGAATTTTAGTTTTAAAGCCCTTTTTTTTTTTTAAGGAGCCAGTTGGTATTTTGAAAGGTAACTTTGAATCTTTGAAATTATTGAAAGAACTCTCTCTCTCCCCCCCCCCCCCTCCTCATTTTATTCGTTGAATCGCCTCTGCATAAAACGCTAATAAAAATCACTTGAAACTTAAAAAAGTTTTTTTCCAAAAACTATTTTGCAACAAGAACTTAAATAAACAGAAACTTTGCAGGATGACATTAAATATTACTTTCAAAATTAAAACCAACTTAAAGTTGGAATAAACTATTGCAATTGGTTGCAATAAACTATCGAATTATTGTTATTAGAATTACTTTGAAAATGGTGAATGACTTCTATGGAAATAGTAATTAGAAAAATATTTAACATTTTATTATTTTATTCCAATAAAGATAAAGAATTACTCTGAAAAAAAAAGAAAAAAAAGAAGCGAAATAAATAAAGTAAAAATGATCAAGTGGATTAGGAATCGTTCTTAAACAAATGGATGCGAGAAAGATGAGAAAATGTCTTTTGAACATATAAATGCAAGCAAAATTAAACAACGTTTATTAAAAGATATTGAAAAGGTTTCATAAATGTCAAGTAAACAGATAAATGTGAGAAAGACTGTCTTTTAAATAGAGGAATACGGTAAAGAATGAAGAGGAGGAAGAATGCTTAAATAAATGACATAAATAAAAAGCAAGAAAAATGAAAACACGAACTAATTGCAAGAAACTAATTGCAAGAAAACTTCCAAAACTGAAACCTCAAAATACAACAATATCCAATTATAAAAAAGTTGCTATAAAAATTAAGCCTACCTGTGAATTCTATACACGATCTTGTTCCGTGAAATAACTGACAAACATGCGAAGATGTTGTTGACTGAACACACCGATCACGTTTACGCAATACTTCAATTACAAAATTTACATATTTTTCATTTAGCTTGAGAATATCTTGAAACTTACATTTCAAATTTTTTAACTGACGTGAACTGATTTTACTAGTTTTATTGTTTAAAATATCTGTGTCAGCTGAAGAGTTAGTTTGTATTCCAAGAAACTTGCAATAAGCGTCCTGCTCCTCACCTGTTACAAAAAACAGCCCACCTCCAAGCATAGAAAGTTGGGATATCAAATCGTTATCTAAAAAAAAATCTCTAGAGCATGGAAGAACAAGAGAAGTTTGATTAATAAAGATATTTTGACCGCGACGCAAACGAGGCGCAAACATGTACAAATTTACAACACAGTTTTGTGTTGAACGAAAAGTTGGCATCAACTCGTTAACTTCGAAGGAACTTATTAGAATGCAGCGGGTAAAATCTGAACTTTTTTTAGGAGGAACAACAATTAACCAAGAAATCTCAAAAAGAAAATCATCACCTTCTTTGTTATCTTCGATAACCATAGTAAATTCTTTAGTAACCATTAAACCAGGATTCCAACAACCTTTTGGAAACAACATTAAAATTCGATTTGTATTCTTAAATATTCTATCAATGTTCAATATTTCACAATTATTATGATGTAAAAGACCTTTTTCAACTAAATCTTTAACTTCTTGTGACAATTTTGGAATATGGGGAGACTGAACTCCAGGTCGTTCAACTTGACGTTCTTCCTCAAGCTCTACTTCCAGTTCTCTTTCTTGCTCCTCTTCAGAGTTATTAGCAAAGCATTTATACCCAGATATATATTTATTGCAGCGAGAAGAAATTTCTGCTCCAATTGACAATATTATTTCAGCAAAAGATTTGGTTACGTCATTATTATTAAACACTTCTAGGCGCTTTTCTAAATTCTTCATAAAAATATTTGAAACAGATTCTAATAAGCGTGATTCGCCATAAAATTCACGCAAATAAATTATTTCATCTTCTGTACACCAAGTGCCTAGTACTTATAAGTCATCACAGTTTATCTTACGTTTAATTTTAGTATTATACATAAATGATTCCGCTGCTTCCTTAATAGAACGGCGGAGTCCTTGTGAAGACCAATGTATAAGGCCATTTCGAATAGTGTTACAACTATTATTAATAGCCCATCGAAGGACATCAGCAGTTTCTGGTGTTTTGGTACTAGATTTCATTTGGTTTTTAATAGATAAATGAACATCATTTGCGGCAAAGAAAAACACGCGATGGCCATTGCCCAATAATCGCATTCGCATGCAAGCTTGAATAAGGCGATCTTTTGTAAGTCCTTTGCCTAATGTAACACATGCAAGAGTATTGGATGGAAATCTTAAGTCTGTTCCTCGTGTATGAATGTCATCAATATAGAAAACACAACGATCAAGTTGATCCGAATAGGGAGAAATAGAAAATGGACAAACATAATCTTTTCTATCAATCACCATTAACCTATCGTCTTTATCAAAATAAACCGCTGCAGAAACTGAAAAATTAGTAGAATACTTTTTTAGCAATTCCAAAGAAACATTTTTATTGTCCATTTGTAACATCAGAGCACCAACATCAATCAACACACGTGCACCAGTTTCTACCATTTTATTTAAAATGCATTCATCCAAAATTTTTTTGCCAGAGCTAAAATGAAAGTAAATGTTGTTTTCAGATTGAAGTAAATAGCTTAGCACCATTGCATTAGTACCTTGTGTTTGTGGTAAATCATTACTTTTAATGGTCAGTGGTAAAACTAACTCAGACTCGTTTGTACCACTGAATCCAGTAGTGCATTTTTCAGTTCCATTATCAAAATCTTTTGATAAACAAAGATCCCAAGCTGAGGTTGAAATTCTGTAAGAAAATTGTTTTGCTTCTCGTGGATAAACAGATCTATTCAGCCAAAAGTTTACTACATTCATGCTGTTGCGAAGTAATGAATATAACTTTTCTTTTTGTTCAGCGTTGTCAAGATTTACTCCATTTAAAACATGCAGATCATTCGGTACATTACCGATTCCAATTGCTTCAATCCATCTTTCATACTCAACATCTTTATACGAACATTTTTCTAAGTATTTAAATACTTCATCTAACTGATCATCATTAAGACCACTCATATAATAACTAATCTGTGTCAAGACAATTGCCATATCAGGGTGCCCAAACTCAGTTCGTTCTGCAGCAACATCTTTTGCTCGAAACGGCACAGCCATTTTTGAAACAGGGTTCATAAGATTAACACCAAAGTTAACTCTCCAGCATTTTTGAAGTGCCATATGCAACACCTCAAAACACAGTAACCCCCTTAAAATCAATAACTCTTCCTTTAAAACTAAATTCATACCAAAAAGTTCAGATAAGCGTTTATTTACATCTGGAAAACTTACGTCATTAGAAGTAACAAATATTCGAGCAAGTATTTTATCCCTTTGCTCTAATTTTGCTGCTACTGAGACCTCTGGAATTTCGTTATTAAGAATTGAATCAGCAATTAAACTACATAAGTGTTTATACATCGGTGCGTTAGTACTAAGAAATCTAATATGAGAAAATGAGTCAGCACAACATGTTTTTCGGTCATAGTATTCAATACAATCATTTCCAAATAACTCCAGTAGATCTTTTGCAAATTTGTTAACCAACCTCAAAATTGCTTGAGGAACTATCCACCTAAGTTCACCTCCATCAACAAGTAACTGTTCGCCTAGTGTATATACAACTTGATATTTAACGTTTAATATTTCATCGGTTTCGTCCAACACATCTCGAGAGTACTTCCGAAGCCAACAACGCAACTCATAAAGTTGTTCCGCATCATCTGAGTTTTTACGACAATGCTCTAATGTTTTTAAATCAAGAGACAATCGGTATTCAGGAGTTGTAAGCATCAACCCACGTTTTTTAAGACATTCTTGGTAAATAGATAAAAATTTTAAAGGATTTATTATCATATCTCTGCGACAGGGAACAACATAAACCCGTTTATTTAACAGCCCGCCTAGTTTGTATACAAGTGCTTCGTAGTTTGTGTTTAAAAGTGAACTTAAAACAGTTACTCGAACAAGCTGCTCAGATGTAGCTAAAGATACTGCAAGTAAAGGAACAATTACACTGGTTTTTCCTTCTCCCATATTAAGCTGTTGAACAAAATTTTTATTTGCATTCAGCATACTTCGAGCAATATCAATCTGAATAGGACGAATTAGAAAGTTTCCTTCCAATTCAAGAATAAGCCACTCAGGATTAGACGAGGGAATCCAATTTTCATGACCTAAATTTCTCAGTTCGCGAGAAAGAACAACGGATGATGATTTATTTTGAAGTAGCTTCAGACAACGAATAGCTTTCTGTTCGGCTGTCCAACAAACAACTAGCGCTCCAATACGGTCAATAATGCTTTGTGGAAGTAAATCTTTATTATCAAGATAAAGTAAGGATAGTGACAATGATGTTAATGGTAGTATACAAGGTATCAAGACGACAGGAGTAATTCTTCTCCATAACCCTCCATAAGTAAAAGCATAACCAACTAAATCGTTAGCTTGCGGTTTCATTGCATCTGAAACTTCACTCCACAAATCCCTTGCTTTTTTATTATTTATCATTAAGCTCATTTGACATTCATCGAAAATATATTTAGCGTTTTGATATAGATTTTCTTTTAAAGATAATGATTCATTTTTACTGTAATAGTTGCAACTTGTATTCATAGCTTTTTTCATAAACTCAAAAAGGGCATCATTTTTATTATCTGAAATATCAAAAAGTGAAAGTACTTTTTCAGATTGAATTTGTCTTTGAGCAGTTTTACCAAAAGGTTTAATATGATTTACAACAGATTTTTTTCTGAACAACTTCACGGCTTCTTGATTTATTGGAAGAACTTTCATTGACACTTTAAGTTCAAAAGATTTAGGAAAGAACGTTACATTTTGGGGATTCAAAAACAATGGAATTAGTGTATCATTAATTTTTATAACAGCATTTTTAGTATATATTTGATTTTCAACTTGTTTAAAAAAGAGTTCGAGTTTACCATTAGTATTCCACCTTTTAAATAGTTCTAAAACTTTGTTTTTAAGATTAGAAATATTAACGACATCATTAGAGTGAAGATCAAAATCAACATTCTTATACTGCCATTGTGATTTTATAAAATTTTCAAGAGTTACTAAAGCTTTTTTTTTTAAACTTTCATAGAGATTTCTCATTTTTTCTCTTTCTAAATAGTCTAAACAATACTCACTATTAATATTTAGGTATTGTTTAAATGAATATGTTTCATTATTAATTGCAAACTTTATTGCATTCAAATCAAAATCTGTTTCGTTAAGATTCTGGTAATCTCTTTCAACAGGGGGTTCTATATCAATCCCAAGGATTGCTACAGCTAAAAGGCTATATACCAGATCTTTATCTTCTCCGTTAAATACTAAAAAAGATAGTAATAAAGAAAATTCAAAGCGACAAAAATGTTCTTTGTGAACCTCTTGAGCCAGTTTGTATAAAAACAAATAACTATCTATAACATTTAAATTTCTTGATAAAGACAAAGAAAAATTTATAGAAACTTGTTGATCTTTAATTGCTTTTTTCTGTTCGACAAAGCCCCACAAATTATAAGGGGAAAAGTAAATGCCATTCCATCGATAAAAATTTTCCATAAGCAACCTTGATTCTTTGTATTTGAACATTGTTTCATCACATTCATTGATGTACCTCCAAGCTAATTGCTTTTTAGGAAACATACCAATGGTTTCCTCATTTTCGGCATGTAAACGAGCAGAAGAGTTTAACAGACACCTATAACGCCAATACGCTCGTTTTGTAAGCGTGTTTTTATTTTGTTTCTTTTGATTTTTAGTTTCAGCAAGAAATAATTCATTTGACAAATCTGCACGATTTTCTAATATCTCTGAAGCTAAAGCTAAGCCATCATATGCGTACGATGATTGAAGGTTTTCTAACCATTTAACAGTGTGCACTAAACTTTTAGTATAAAATTTACGTTTTGGAGCCAAGTTGACAATAGATTTTATAATATGGAGTTCACTTTGTTCTAATGGTTTGCAAGAGAAAGTGCGTCCGAGCTGTAACAAACGCATAGACGATTCTGTTCCTGTTAACTTTGTAAAAGGATCTGGAAGAGAACTTGAAGTCATAGCATGAAGTAAAGCAAGATATACCCAAGATACTTGATTAGCAGGACCTCGTAGCTCACAAAGTCTATCATCAATGTTGTATGCAAAGTACGGTGGGGAAAATAGTTCTGTAAGTTCAATATTTACTTTTTGATGGTTAGTAATTTTAGATTTTGTAAATTTGATATTTTTTGTATATGGTAAAATCAAAATTTTATACTGACCAAGATAACCTTTTTTAACTACTGGTTTATCTTCGCATAGTAAAAGACCGTTTTCCAAACCTATAAGTGTCCCAAAACCACCTTGAATATTAGAAACAACCATTCCGGTGTACTCACTAGAAAATAGTTTTCCTGTTTTTTCTTCAATTCCAAAAGAAAGATCCATTCGAGGAAGTTCAATGTTAAGTTTAAATTTATCGTGTTCTACTATTTCTTCACTGTTTAACCATAAGTGAACATATTCTTTTAGCTCAAGGCGCTTAACACCACTGCAACTATAAATATCCTTAAAAGTATTGCTTTGAATGTTAACTAAATATCGTTTTCTCCGTGAGTCGTATAAAATTCCATTCTGTAAATATAAGCGGTACAAAAAATTATCATTAGATTCTTCTTTTAAAAAATTAATATCATCAAACTTAACTGATCGAAAAAAGATAGTCCTTGTTTGTTTACATAGCCAATGGCTATAGTTATTTACGAAAAAGTATGGGAAGTGCTCTTTAAAAACAGTAAATGGTATAAGCTCGTACTCATCTCCTGAGCTACGCCGCTCTACAACAACAAGTCCAAAATTTTCGTGAGAAAATGTGTAAAAAGAGCCTCGCAGCTGGTGCGCAGTTACAAACGCTTTAGATTTTTCTGCCGCTGGGCGAACCTCGAAAATATGGTCACCAAAAACACGTTTGTAATCTGGTGATGTAGTAATTATTTCAGGAAGTCTTCCTATTGGATTTCCTTCAACTAAAAACTTCCCACTTAAAATATTTATTTGCAATGTTACTGACCGATTTTCAGAAATATTCAACTTATTACAATACCATGCTTGAGCAGGTGGATCGTATGGCATCCAATCATCTTTGCAAATGCCTTTAGAAAAATCTGGCCATTTAAAACTAAGAAACTCACTGAATATTTTGCTCCCGTGTAAAGCTAATATTTTAATTGCACTAGTTACCATACGTAAGCCTGCAAATCTTACTCGTCGAAGTAAATTTCTCCTCTCAATATCCGGAGAATCACTGCTAAGAAGAATATTGTCATGTATTCGAGCTACTGCGTAAAGCCATGAAATCAAGGTTTCTTTGTTTATTACAGAATCGTGGTAATCGTCAACATCAAACGTAAGCGCCGCAAAAGCAGCAACGTCAATTAATTTTAAGCGTACTTCGTGTATTTCACTTAAACTTGATCCAATCATACCAGAAAGTAAAGTTTCAATTTGAGTAGCCCATGTTTGAGCAATACACCGGCATCGCATTAGTAGCATAGTAGCTTTTATACGAACTTTTTCACTTGATAGTGAAAATATTCTTAGCGCAAGAATGATAACTACTTGAAGTTGACTGTGCTTTTTCCAGTTTTTACTGATATTTTCCAAGTATTTTGATAAGCATTCAATTAGTACTGAAGTAATTCAATTAGTACTGAAGTAATTCAATTAGTACTGAAGTAATTCAATTAGTACAGAATTCATCATTTCGAAGATCAGCATGACTTTCAAAAAATAAAACAGGATCGTCAACATTTTCTTTAATTGCAGGCCCTGCTTGCCATAAAGCTTGCGCAATCAATGCAAATACAGATGAACTTTCAAAACTTAATGAACGCATTTCCAAAGCTCTAAGTATTTTTCGAAGCTGCAAACGATGTCCAGCACGTAGTGAACCAAATACCTTGAATTCATCAAGTCTGAGATTTAATGGGCAATTAGCTTGACACGATAAAACCTCGTTTTCTGTATGAGTTGTTCCTGTAATCCAAATTGTACTTAGTTCATAAGGGTTGTTCCATGCTTTCATTGTGAAAAACTTTTGCTTGAGTTGTTTACATTCAATTTGGTATTCAATTTTTTTTTTCTTATGCTGCATAAAAAGATCAATAGTAAGGCCACACGGACGAAGAAAATTTTGTAAGTAATTGCATGTTAGCGAAGAAACTGCGTTAGGGTATATAACATTTGTAGAACTTCCGATAGAAACTAATGATTTTTGACATTCAGAGCTAACCCATTTTTTCAATTGTGGGTGTGATCTCCATAAACATTTAATGCTTATTTCTTTGAATTGGTTTTTACTGAGTTTCTTGTGAACAATAAACAAAGTATCGCGAAGGCATCGAATCCTCAATGGAATAGATAGTTCAAATACAATTGCATTTTGCTTTAAGATGCAATCTTCTGGAATTGGATCTTCATAAACCAATACTCTAATACTATTAATTTTTGTATTTATGATGCATTTTGAGCATTGCCATATGCATCTGCCTTCCTCATTTATATTGTGTGTTGCTCTATAGTATTCTTGCGTTAAACGATCATAACGGCTTTTTTCGACTTCAAACTCTTTTTTTTTTTCCTCTCGTTTTTGGTGAGCATACAAAAGAATTTCTTTTCTTTTTAACTGCATTTCTTGGTTTTCATTTGCTATTCTAAAACCAATCGAGTTTACATTATATTCTGACATTATGCATGGATATTTTGATTGCATATTTCTGCTGATGAAATAAATTCGAACAGCTTGCAAATATTTAATATCTTCATAAAGTGGTATTAACAAACTATCAAAATAATTTTCGTCAAAGCTGCTATGGTACTCAGACAATAATGGCCACTCCATTATTGCAATTGAATCAAGTATGGCAATAATTAGAAATATTGTTAGTATCATTCGACTTGATCCAACAGGATCATTTTCATAGAATTTCAAACTAATCTCAAAATATTTGCGCATTAAATCAAAAATTTGATCACTGTATTCAAAAAATTGAGGAAAATTAATTATACCATTTTCCCACAAACTATTTTTTACCCACATTTCAAAATCCCGAAGGATTTCTTCACATTGATCGTTTTGTTCAACTGATATTAACAAATTTATATCAAACAGTGTTGTAACATCATTCCATCGATTTATACATTTTGGAATGCTTACATGTAAACTTAAATCTTTTTCTTCTTGAAATGCTTGTTTTATACGGAGAATTGCTTTTTCATTTAGTTTATGTGATAAATGGTCACGTGCATGAAATCTATAAAAATTCGGCAATTGTTCCCAACAAAATTTTATGTGTTTACTCCAACGCTTATCTGCTTCGTTTCGTTTTCTTTGCAAAACATTGTGTGCTTTTTTAAATACAATTTTTATCCATTGACTTGTTTTTTTGGATAGATTTTCATCATCAACTACGCTGAAGCTATTTTTATCTCCTATACGGTTGTTTAGTTTTGCCATTCTTCTACTAACTTTGCTTAACATCTGCATGATTATATCATTATCATCAAAAGTGTAGGGAAGGTTGTCTAGGAAACTAATCATGATATAAATCATCATAGATTTATAAATTACAGTTCCTTCAACTGACCCTAGTTCAGTTACTAATAGTATTTGAAGAACACATTTAATTGCAAACCATTCTCCTGAACGACGCCATGGATTTTCTAATTCACCAGCGCAGAAAGCATCATCGCGTATCACTTTATGAATACATACACAGTTTTCAATCCCTTGGATTGTTCCAGACATGGCTCCCAGCAACCATGAAATAACAAAGACGGGCTCAACAACATTAAGTGTGTCAAAATGATTGTCTCCATCTTTTCTTTTTATTTGGATTGTTTTTTCAAAGGTTTCATTGCATAGTATGGCAACTTGTACAGAAAATGCTTTAAATAAAAATCGATTGTACGGAACCCGAACGGCTCTCTCAGGGAAAGTTTGAAACAAATCTCCCTCACTCATAACTTTTTCATTATTTGATAATACTCTAAATACACTCATAAGAGCATTATTAAGATCATCTTCATATCTTTTAATTGTTATAACTGAATTATGAGCTCGAGCAAATATGGCAAACGTTTCTCCTGGTCGCAAAGCATTAAGAGCCTCAGAAATCTGAGTAGCATCAACAATAACATTTTGTGTGTTTTTCCATTTCTCCATTGTATCGCGAACATGTTTTAAACCCATCATTGGCGCATCCATGGTAGGCAAATGATCAAACGTAAATCGCACTAATGTTCCGGAAAAGCTTGAGCACTCAGATGTTTGTGGCAGCTGTCTGGTTAGAAAAATATGGTGAATCACCATGTTTATTTGATCCATTTGATCAATCATAAATTTTTGTTCATCCATTTAGCTATTGTTTGCTGCAAAAAAAATTATTGGTTAGATGCATAACTATAGAAAAAAGGTTTGTTTGTTGGTTAGACGAATCGTAAGAGAAAAAATTTATCTACCCAGCAAACATTCTATAGCAGAATTTCAGTGGACTTATATAGGCATTTTGAGCGGACCACTGTAGTTATTCTCGTTGGTTACTTAGTGGACCGTTATTAACAGCCGCTAAATGTGGCTAGCCGATATGACTAGCCACTATTAATATGTCAGAAATTTATCGGCTTGCTATTTAAAGCTGCTTCCATTAGAGGTCCGCTAAGTAACTGATGAGCAAAACTCCAATGAACTGCTAAAAAATCTCTATATGGATCCACTGCAAATCCGCTAAAACAATGTTTGCTGGATATTGATTAGATAAAAAACTTTAGATACATAATAAATAAGATACTAATTAAAAACTTTCATAGAATACTTCAAAACAAATTAAACTTTACAAAGCTCAAAAATATTTTGTTATAAATAAAAACAAATGAAAAAAACACTCAACTTAATTATATCGCACCACTTAGCTTTCACTTTAAGTTATATCTTATATCAACACTTATCTCCCGTCTGAATTGTATCACAAACTTCATAACACATATCTCAGTTGTAAGTGAAAGTCGGGTCCAGGTTCCAGGCATTTGATGTACAGCTAAAACTAAAAGAGCCATTTGATTTTGAGTATCATAAAAACATTCTTTTAGCGAATTTAAAACGTGCAAAATATCTACCCCAAAGTTCCAAAGCGATTAGATAAGAATGCAAGGCATCGTTTTCTACCATCAAAATAACAATGTATTATCATGTTTGATTCACTGATTACCGTATTTTTTTTTTTTTTTTGTAGCTACCTTTTTTTATTTATGATAAAAATTTTATCTACTTTTCTGAAAAAAACTATTTTGTTTTTCACTTTTTGGATTGGTTTAAAAAAAATATACAGTAAATGAGGTATGAAAGGTACCCGACACATGTTTGGATGGTAGCTCCGGACAACTTCATTTATAAATTAATATTTATGACTTATAAATTAATTATATACGCGACAAGTGCGTTTTTTTTATCATTTGTGTTACCAGGCACAGTTTTAATATTGACAATAATCAAACAATAATTTGTTTTGCCATTTAAAATGTAATTATTATGTCGTTTTTGAGAACTTATTTTTAAATAATCAAGCAACAACCAACAAGAGTAACTTTAAAGTCAGCTACTTTAATGGATAACAGTATGACAACAGACACTTTAATGAATGCCTTAAAAAGGTTTAAATAACAGAACAATTTGTGATATACCCTTAGTTAGGTATATTTTTCTACATTCTAAGGTAGAAAAACAATGATTTGTCATATAATTTTCTACTTTAAAGGTATAATTTTTTACCTTGGAGGGAAAAAAATTATACCTTACTAAGGTTATAATACATATCCTAAG
Organism: Hydra vulgaris; assembly: GCF_038396675.1. NCBI lineage: Eukaryota > Metazoa > Cnidaria > Hydrozoa > Anthoathecata > Hydridae > Hydra > Hydra vulgaris. The sequence continues at coordinate 59,692,074 of NC_088927.1, read as the reverse complement.
GTAGAAATTTCTACATTTTTTTTTTAGATTATACCTTCTCAAAACAAAAAGGTTGTCAAAACTAAAAATATACCGACTAAACTGTGTCAAATGCCGACTATATTCTTTAAAAAAACTGACTATAAGTTGAAAATAGCCTTTTATGTTTGTGGAGGAAGAGGTTAAAATCACCCTGGCCAATGATGATTTTTTTATAGAAATGGCAAATTAAATAAATATCTTTTATGTAACTGTTGGTCCAAACTTAGCAAAAAATATTCCAATGATAACTAACACGATTATAAAATAAATAACTTTAAACTTTCCATTCAAAAGTTTGAATGTGCTTATAAAATGCTAATAATTGGTTCCTACGAGATCATAAAAACTTAAATCTTTCAGGTCTTTATTGGTTCAATCGTCAATCAAACAAGTAGTATTTCCAGACCAAATGAAGATAGCCAAAGTTACACTAATATTTAAAGAGGGTCGCATCATCAAATATAGATTTATTTGATGATAATAATACATTAATATATAAATTTTCCTACTTTTTAGTATAAACAGAAGAAACTTATTTTCTCAATAAATAATATGTTCAAGTTTTTTGATATCAATCCTTACTCACTAGTGTTTTCTATATGTAGTTTATCTTTATCAGCTTATTAGTTGTTGATCGGCTAACATGGTGTACACCCATTAATGTATTCAAGACGATTTCAGCTATGCTCATGTTTGGATTACGTCTAGCGAGAATAATTGCTTTATTTTCGTTCCTTTCTGACATTATTTTAGAATGTAAAGAGCGACTTTTGTCTTGGACTGTGCTAAACTCTTTATAGTTTTTGAGCGTTGTTTTAACGCTTCGCTGATCTCGAGCTTACATCCAATTTCTCCGATGTGCTGAGACCACTTTTGTGCATGCAAACAATTTGCCACTTTTTTTCAACTGATATGCTTTTAAACACATAATTTTGTTAATGCAATTTTGAAATTTTTTTACTAACTGGCTTTCAAAAAAGCAAGCCCAATATCTTGGTACAGATCAAGACTCAAATGCGAGCGTTGTGGAATACCGTGCCACAAGTACTAATCAAAAATCTTATAGATTCCATGCCGTTTAGAATCTTGACATGCCATAAAAACAAAGGTATCATACAAAATATTATTTTTTTTAGAACCTTTGAATAATTGTAAGTGCGCTAATACTTTTGCACGCCTTTTTAATCTTATTTTTGTCACTTTTATTGTATTCTAATTAAATTAAAGATAATAATATAGAAATATTTTTTAATATTTGATGCGTGGTAGTTCTGTTTTTTTTTTTGTTATTAAAATAAAATAAAAAAGGTCAATCAGACCTTGATTGTTTTTGAATAGCACTTATTTGAAGCTGAAAAGTATGTATGTGCTTGTATTGATTCCGTTTTTAAGTGCATATCCTATCAAGAAAGTACTTGATGAACTGAGTCAGAACTATAAAATAATACATATGTAGAAAAGTTTAACTTGAAGTTTTATGCTATTGCATTAAACTTAAAGTCGTGAATTTATTATTTAGTTAATTTCACCTGATGGTTGCAATAGTATGAAACTTAAAGTTTTGAAAATATTTATTATTTCATATATTCTAATTTTGGAATTGTAAATTGAAAATAAAAAAAAAATATGCGAATAAAACGTTCCTTTACAAGTTTTACTTAAATTAAACATTTTCTTGTTTTTAATAAACGCAGTCAAGAAATAAACTGAAATGTTTGTAATATTGGTATTTATCAACAAATATCACCATTATAAGATGTTGCATTTGTAATAAAAAATTAAGTAAAATACTAAATAATATTAAGTTAAATATTTATATATCTAATGCTTTTGGTTTTATTTAGTTGTTCATCAAATGTTGCGCAACATATTAAAATACCTCACTAAACACTATAGTGTTAAGTGAGGTATTTTAATGTTGATATGAAAATGCCCTTATTAGGGCATTTGTTTAAAAAAAACATTCTAAATGTCTTTTAAACGTTTTTTAAACGTTGTTTTACGCTAGAATGTTTGAAAGACGTTTATAAGAGGTTTAAAAGAGATTTAAAACGTAACTTTTAAAAACAGATGCCCATTTGGAACCAAATGTTCGAGGATACCTTAACTAATCAACAATTCTAATAAAATTTACCTTTGAAATGAGACATTTTTGCATTTTGGTATTTAGCCGTTACAAAAGTTTAATGAATAATAATTAGAAATAGTTTTAAAATCTTAAAAAATTAAATTTTGATTTTGTGAACTATTTTTAATAAATAGACAAATTGGGAACATGAATCAATTAAAATTCTAAAATAATCGTTTTAAATATTGAAATAAAAAAAATTAATTTGAAAGAGAAATTGCAAATAAATGTCAGTAAAATTACTTTATACATATTTATACTTGATACATATTTATGCTTGATACATATAAAAAAAAGAGAAATAATCAGTAAAATCTAAATTGGAACAATCGAAAATTTTTAATAACCGATTTAATAGCTTTTACTGAAAATTTAAAAAAAAATTTCATTTTGTATGTACAAAAGGTTAAGATACAAAAATAAACTTTGTTGACTATAAATATTCGATTATTCTATAAATATATTATAGTATTAAATATTCTATTAGAAACGTTTAGAAATCTTTGTTTGACTGAAGTCATACTTTGTAACTCCTTCTAAGCGTAACTGAAACGCAAGATTTTTTTATTGAAATTTTTTCACGATCTATGATTTAGATTTCAATCATTGAAATTAACATACAATCTAGTCCTACCAACCACAACTTTTCCGAAACTGTTTTAGTACTTTGGCTACTTTAGAACTTTTACTGAAACTTTTTGGAAAACATTCTCATTTGACACAGGTCAGAAATTAAGCTTTTAGATTTGATTGCAGACATCAATCTTACTTCAGGTAAGATTGATGTCTGCAAGTTACCTTAAGGATCTGTAAAAAATGTTTTCAAGTTATTAGTTAAGGTGTACGTCATAAACGCTTTCCGTGAGAAAGAATGAAAGAATCTAGCAACTTCTCTTTTAAATAGAGATATTAAATGAAAAAAAATTAACAAAAAAATTTTGTTAATTTTTTTCATTTAATACCTCTATTAAATGAAAAAAATTAACAAAATAACGAGAATGTTTCTTATTAAAATCTCATTTAAAAAACAAACGAGATACTAATATCTTATTTGTAAAACAAATAAGATTTTAATAAGAATATTGTTGAGGTTCAGGATCAAATTGTTTTCCACTGGTGTAATTTATTGAAAATCTTTTTCTTTGTAAATATTTGAAACTTTTTTTGCTTTTCTAAACATTTTTGCAAACTATATAAAAGGTTCCAAAGTCTCTTATTATTTTTATATCAAAGCTAGTTGTTAATTTTATTTTTAATTTTAATTTTAATTTTAATTTTTAAAGACCTTCAGAATAAGTGAAGGCAAGTCTTAAAGCAACATCGAAGACCTTCAGAATAAGTGAGGGCAAGTCTTAAAGCAACATCGAAGACCTTCAGAATAAGTGAAGGCAAGTCTTAAAGCAACATCGAAGACCTTCAGAATAAGTGAAGGCAAGTCTTAAAGCAACATCAAAGACCTTCAGAAAAAGTGAAGGCAAGTTTTAAAGCAACATCGAAGACCTTCAGAAAAAGTGAAGGCAAGTTTTAAAGCAATATCGAAGACCTTCAGAAAAAGTGAAGGCAAGTTTTAAAGCAACATCGAAAAGAAATTGGATAATAAAACAAAGATTTCTAGAATTTAGAAAATGTTTCCTCGGAGGATAAAAAGCAAGCATATGTAAAAAGAGATTTAGCTTATGATGAAGATATTATAAATTGTTTTAATACATTTATCAGAGTTAACATAGATTTAGAATGAGGTTTTTGATTTTTAACACATTGATGAATTATAATAACTATGAACTTTGAGAAGAATAAATAAAAATGAACTTAGACGGAGGTTCAATGAAAGTTATTGCAAATCAGTTTAGCCCAAATCAGCACTGATCACATGATAGTAATGAGAAGGGAACTTACTCTGAAGTAAATTCTGTTCTCACATTGGCGTTCTGTAAAGATATGCAAGAAACACATTGCAACCTTGCAGTATAAATTGAAAAACAATTAAAATTTAGATTAAAATGAGTGTTTCCACCCAGTTTGCAGATGCAGGCTTTCCTAAGAAACATAACAAAACCTAAGGTTACTAGTTTTTAGATATTTGAAGTCTAATGAAAAGCTTGTTTATGCAAGACTTAATATTTGTTCAATTAATTTTTATTTAGAATGTTGTTTAGCTTATAAAAGAAGTTTTACATGTGACGGTTCATTTTTAAAGAGCATTATTAAAAAATGCAGACAGTCTTGCATTAATAATTCCAATAGAACTGTTTTATTTACTTAATACATGAAGTAAATTTGACAGAGTTAAGTTTAATACATTTATTGAATTACTAGATGCACAGTATCACAAGCTGATCCAAGATTTTAAAGATAGCTTTCAGCATTTACTTTGAACTGTTTAGAAGTAAGTAAACTTAGTATAATCCTTTATTGTTAATTAATTTTTACTTTTTTTAAATTTTTCTTGTATTCATTAACCCATTGTAGTACTTAAATAAAAACCTCAGTGTGATGTTGACTTACTTAAGAAATTGACGATTGTGTCCCACCACTTCAAAATCCGTCTCGTCGGCTCTGCAAAGACAAAAAAATTTGATAAAAGCCTGAGAAAAAAATAGGCCTAAATTTCAGGACACCTGTATCAAATGAAAGTAAAATAAACATTTGGATAATGTTTTTGTAATATCTTAACTTTTTGTTTTTGGAGGCAAGGGGAAAAAAACGTTTAATGATCATTAAAAAAAGTTAAATTCTATCAAAAAAAATTCGTTTATTTTAAAACTTTAGAAAAATAATTTTTTGATTTTTTTATTTGTCTTTTTTGAGTTTAATGCTCTTAATTATTTTTATATAACCAAAATTTAAAAAAAAAAAAAAACATTTTTTTGCAAAGCATGTAAGGTAGCATAAAGATATGCTACCTTTCTTGAACATGAAACTTTCATATTTTCACCCCTTTTGAATCCCTTTTCAGAAAATGTGCCACCTGCAGGATTTTCATATTTGCAGTTTTGTATATACCCTACTGGTTTCGTAAATAAAATTGATAAAATTATTTGGGAGTTTCAAAATGTCTGACCTGTGTTAATATAAACATAAACATACCTAAGTTTAGAGTTTGGACAATGCCTGAAAGTATAATACATATAAAAAACATAAAAAAAACCTTGCCCTTGCTACTAGTCTCAGTCTTGAGAAAGGAGCTCTGTGAGAAATAAACACGGCGATCGGCTGGCAATTTATTTTCGTTCTATCATTGAATTTTGTCAATTTAAAGTGAAAGTTCCTTATTTGTTGAAAACAAATATTCTTGCAGTCAGTTTTCCAGTCATAAACGCGCTTTTCATTGCCGTTTATCATCCGTTTTGGGCATTACCCATCTAAAAACTTTAAAATTGTAATAAGCTCTGATTGATCAAAATCTTGATGTATTTTAGAGACTTATACTGTGTGGCGACATTAAGAATCTCCGAAAGTGTTATAACACTTTTTTAATTTCTATTTCGCTCAGTCAACTTATACCATTTTCCACACGTGGGTATAACACTCTCGATAACATTGCTTCTAAAGTATTCGAACTGTATAACATTGTAAAAAAAGCTCAGCCCTCTGGGCCGCTCTGATGACTGTACAATTTTGCTGGACTTTATTAAGCTGTTGCATGCCGAATCGTGGAACATTTCTAAAAGAAAATTCAGCGTTGCAAAGATGTTAGAGAAGATCGCCCTCAGGCAATGAATGGTTCCTTGCCTTCGGAAAAATTTTAATCCTTTTCAATTTTCTTTTGTGCCTGGTTCTTATAACGGTACAATTAATGCTCTATTAATTATGGTTATTTGAACCTTAAAAAAACTCTTATCTTCAGGTCGGTGTATTGGATGTATTAGTATCAACTTTATAAAAACATTTAAAAAAATTTCTTATCTAGTTGTTCTCCTTACAGCTAAAAAAATAAACTTAAGTTACTGGACACTGTTTTAACATGGGTTAAATCGTATTTATTTTAATGCTCTCGAAAAATCGTTATATCCTTTCTTTCTCCGACTTCAATCCTTTGGACTAATGCCATTAGTAGAGTTTCACAATGATCTGTGCTCAGACATTTCTCTTCAACATGGTAGTCAACAGTATGACAACTCTTTATCAATCCAGAAGTCTCTTAAACATGTACGCCGATCAGAAATGTTAGGCTGCAATGTCTGCTATCCGATGCCTGGAATCTTTTGAAATCCAGCGGGGTAGGGGTAACGAGGAGTGGGGGGCATAGTTAGTTTGGGCTCAGGCAGACCAACTGTGAAAAGAAAAATTAAGTTGTTGTTATTGAAAATAACATGCATGCAGGCACGGATATAGGGGGTAATCTAGATGCCGGACATTTCTTTTTCTTTTTTTTTACTCAAACGATGTTGTGGTTTGAATCAAAACGTTTTCAAACTTTATCAAATTGATGATACTCAAAATGCTACTGCATAATTATTTCGTGCGTTTAAACATAAAAGAAGTAGATATAAATAAATTATTTGCGAATGGTATATTATGATATTGAATTACTTATTAAGATTACTATTAAAAATTTCAAATCAACTTTCCAACATATATATGTATATATATATATATATATATATATATATATATATATATATATATATATATATATATATATATATATATATATATATATATATATTACACTGCAGTATATATATATATATATATATATATATATATATATTACACTGCAGTATATATATATATATATATATATATATATATATATTACACTGCAGTATATATAATATATATATATATATATATATATATATATATATATATATATATATATATATATATATATATATATATATATATATATATATATATATATATACAATATTGGACAAAACATTTGCAACCAACATCGAACAATGCTAAAAAGTGTTCCTTATTTTACATGTCATAAAAACGAAACGAACTATACTACCACAGCAAACAGTTCAGGAGTCTGGAGTCATAGCATGCCATGACATGAGCAATCAGCTGACAGGTGACAGCACACAGGCAGAATTTCGTTAACAAGTGCCATTTTGCAGCGGACAAAACAAGTGCAACTTTTTTGGTTTGTTTTATTTTCTTAAGTCTGGTCCGTGTCAACGTCACGGAAGATTTTTAATAATTAAAGGAAGTATCCAGAAGTTTCCAGAAGCATGCTGAAGCTTCCAGAAGTTTCCAGAAGCATGCTGAAGCTTCCAGAAGTTTCCAGAAGAAGCATCTGGAAGCATCCAGTAGCATCCAGAAATATCCAGAAACATCCAGTAGCATCCAGAAATATTCAGAAACATTCAGAAGCATCCAAACGCATCCAGAAGCTTCCAGAAGCATCGAAAAGAAGCGTCTAGAATTTTCCAGAACAGGTTCACACAGGTTCATTTTACTATATAAGAGACATGTAAATTGACATGTAATTCAGTCAGTATATGGAAGTCAATCAGTCAGTATTATCAAGACAGTTTATCGAAGTGAGTTTTATCAAAGTGTTTTATCAAAGAACATCAATACAAGAAGTGAAATACAACAAGTGTTTTATTACATCAATACAGTCCACATCCAACCAAGACATTGTGTTCCACAAAGCATTATTGTATCATCACAAGGTAAATGTAACACGGTAAGCCTTCAGAAGCGTGGTTATTTATTTTATTATTTTTATAACTTCAAGTGCAAAAATGGTTCCCGACAGTCTTTGATTGGAACTAAGAAAGAAAATTATTGGCGATTACGTAAGTGGAATGTCACAAAAAAGTATTTGTGATAAATATCGCGTGAAAAAATGGACCGTATTAAGACTATGTTCCAAATATTGTTCTTCGGGGCATTTAGCAGCAGATAACAAAGGTGGAAGACCGCGTTCCACCACTTCTAGAGAGGATTCTATGATCATCAGATCCGTCAAGAAGGATCCCCGGATATCATCAGTCGAGATACAAAAGCAATTAGAGCTGCCTGTATCGGACCGAACAATCAGACGACGTGCTGTTGAAGCCGGATTGTTTTCTCGACGCCCTGCAAAGAAACCGCTGATTTCACTAAAAAACCAGAAGAAAAGACTCCTGTTTGCTACATCTCATATTGAATGGAATGTGCAGAAATGGCGAACTGTCCTGTTCAGTGATGTATCGAAGTTCAACATCATTGGGAGCGATGGCATTTGCCGTGTACGTCGACCGGCTGGAAAACGCCTCGATTTACGTTACTGCCATGAGACTGTAAAGCGTGGTGTAGGCATTGTAATGGTCTGGGGGTGTTTTTCTGCTAACGGTCTAGGTCCAATACATCGAAATGATGGAATAATGGACCGTTTCATGTATAAAAATATCCTAAAAGATGTTGTGTTACCTCATGCTGAATGGAATATGCCAATAAACTGGGTTTTTTAGCGAGACAACGATCCGAAACACACTGCAAAAGTAGTCAAGCAGTGGTTTCAAGACAACCACCTATCGGTGATGGATTGGCCGCCTCAATCTTCGGATCTCAACCCTATCGAGAACCTGTGGGAGATCGTCAACCGCAGAATTAATCGTGAAGGTGTTCGTAATAAGGATCAACTGTTTGAACAAATCCAAAAGGCCTGGGCAACGATTCCACAAAGTTTCATTGATCACCTGATCAAATCTATGCCTCGAAGATGCAAGGCTGTGATCGACAACAAAGGATTCGCCACGAAATATTGATAGCGAAATACAGCTCGCTCAACATTTTGTCGAGTTGCACTTGTTTTGTCCAAAAGGAAATCAACTTTTTTTAATACTTTTGATTAATTTATTAATTTTCGTGTATAAATAATGCACTTTGTGATGAATAAAACTTGAAGAACTTTGTCTCTAAACAGTTACATAGTTATTTCTCTAAATTAAAAAATGCAGCACTTTTATATAAAGTAACTAAATTAGCATTATTTGGTTGCACTCGTTTTGTCCGATACTGTATATATATATATATATATATATATATATATATATATATATATATATATATATATATATATATATATATATATATATATATATATATGTATATATATATGACCTTTTTCCGGGTCCCTAAATTTCCTTCCTCAGTCCTCTTTGACAGAAATTTCAGACCTTAGCAACATTGATACATTGTTAAATCACCATCTAATGTGAAAAATATCTTTACCAAGCACCAAGCTTAAGTCAGTTACTTGGAGCTGTAGTGTCTTAGTGCCACTTTTGAAAATTTATATGTTTCTTCAATATATGGTTTTGTTATGAAAAAAGTTTAACTACTATAATAAATGTATGGATGAATCCAGAGTTATGTGTTGCCTCACATTGAAGAATGAGTGAAGATAATATCTACACATCAAAATGTTTTTTGCATAATAACATGTAATAACTGTAATAACATGTGAATTTTCTCACTAGTTACTTCATTATTTGAAGAAGTAAGTCTTCTTAGTAAGTTAGGAGGTTGTTTAATGGCTAATACCGGGTGAATATTAGAAAAAACATTTTTAATTCTTTCATTATAAGATACTTTGAGCAAAAGGTTAACTTCTGTTATTAAAGGTTGACAATTGAGATTACTATAGAATGTTGTCACTAAAGGAAACATTTCTTAAGATTAGTTTTGCGGTGCTGGTCCTTGTAGTTTAGCATTATGAAATGCTTTTTCTATAATTCCATCAGGGTATTCACAATCTTTTAACCATGACTAAAGTTCTATTAGGCGTAATTGTTCGATTTCATAATCAGATGTAAAAAAAATTATTCTTTTTGCTAAACTATAAAGAATATTTTTTTAAATGTGAAATGGATGATGACTGTTATAGTTTAAATAGTCATGGGTGTTTAAATAGTCATGGGTGTCTGTTTGAATTTTATTATCATTTTTAAGAATGATTGCAATTTCTAAAAAGTTAATTACACTGTATGTGCTATCATTTTTTATAAATTCCTTGCCAAAATCTATTGTATACCCAATATAGTCATTTAATTTAGTTAAAGAAATTTCAAATTTTCTGATGTCAAAATGTTTTGGCCAAATTATAAAACCGTCATCAATATATCTAAAATAAAATTTTTTTATATCATCTACTTCATGGTTAGAAAATACTGAGGAAGGATTATTGGAAAAAGCTTAGTCTTTTCTAGGAACCCGATACTAAGACATGCATAATCTGGTGCAAAATCTGTACCCATAGCTGTACCAGTTATTTGGTGAAATAATTGTTTGTCGAATATGAAATTATTTTTATTTAGAGTAAAAGATGCTGACTCAATTATGAATTCAGGTGTAAATATTTTATCTATCAAGTCTTTATATTTATTTATCATAAAACTTTTATTATCATGTCTTACTATCGGGTTCCTAGACGAGACTAAGTTTTTTCCAATAATCTTTTATCTAGCCATATATGGTATTTTTCTAACCATAGATAGTAGATGGTATAAAGAAATTTTTTGGTAATTATATTGTTTTTAATAAAAACATTTTGAGAAAAAAGATTAAGTGGATTTTCTATTTGTTATATATATATATATATATATTTATTTATATATATATATATATATATATATATATATATATATATATATATATATATATATACATATATATATATATATATATATATATATATATATATATATATATATATATATATATATATATATATATATATATATATATATATATATATATATATATATATATATATATATATATATATATATATATATATATATATATATATATGAAATACTGTACATACTTCAGAAGTAAAACTCACAATAAAAAATAACTGATCAATATACAGCAAAACAACTAAAAATATTTTTGAAAAAATAAAAAAAATCGAGAATATTTTTTGATAAAAAAATAATTTTTTTTATAGATTGTGTGAAATGGGAATACATTAATTTAGATAAAAAAACAAAATTAGGTTGTACTATTTTATTCCTGAGAAAAGGTCCACTATACACTGTGAGCCATAAAGACCGTCAGGTTCAACTTTTCCCCACCTCTAATTTTTTTTCTTTTAAAGTAAATGCAGTTTGTGTAAGTCTTTTTCAAGTGCAGAACAAATCTAAAGTCAATCAAAAGAGTTAGTATTTTAAGTATTAAAAATTAGAAGTAAATTTTATTTTTGTCATAATTAGGATGTCATAACAACTGTTGTTCTAGTCAGGCTGTTTTGAATTTAATTAATTTGGCAGAAACTCTTGATCCCACATCATGTGAGCAAGTTGCTTCAGGCATAATAAAAAACAAAATGGAGCGAGAAGACATTAAGAGAGGCCAGTCTTTTAAAATATCTACAGGTGTTTAAGTTTTTATTTTTATTTTTAAATAATTAAAAAGAGTTTATATGTTTAGATAAAACTTAAATGCACATATAAAACACTCAGTAGATATGAGGCTTTTGTAACTAAGCAATTGTATAGGTTGCTAACAATTTTTTCAAAATGTTTGCATTGTAAATTTAGAGTAGGGGTAGGTTAAAGATACATGTAATTAATTATACTTTATCTTTAAGGTGGAAATCCGTTAACTTTAACTGTTGGAACTAAAGACAATAAATCTTCTAGAAAGTTTTTTAATCAGATATCATATCAAACAGTGATGGAATTAACTTCTGTTTTGGAATTGACAAAAAATAAAACAAAAAAACTGATATCAAGTCTCCGTAAGAATCTGGGATCATCTACTGATGTGGAGAATAATGTAATTAGTATGATGACATCATTACAAGAAGAAATTGAATCTAAATATAAAATAGAACAAGAGAACTTTATTTGGAATGATGAAATTGTAACAAGACATGTAGTATTCATCTATGACACTTCTGAATTTATTCTTAGTATCCCGGTGGGAAGTGAGCTAACGACTAGCGAGCGACTAGCTAGCTTTATAGCGATTTTCTAGCGATTTTTCTTTTCTTATTTTATTCTTTCGTAATGTCTTTAACATCTTCAAAAATTCGATTTTTAGTGTTGGATCTATTATAATTATGAAAATAATTGAACTTTAAACATGTCGATTTTGTAACGATATGTCGCTAGCTTCATATCGCAGTTTTTAAGAAAGCGATTTTATTACGAAAAGACGCTAGCTACATATCGTATTGGTGTAGCTGGTTACTAGATAGCGATAAATCAATAGCTATTCGATTGTTACATATCGCAGCTTTTAAGCTATCGATTTAATAACGATTTATCGCTAGCTACATATCGTATTTGTGTAGCTAGCTACATGATAGCCGCAAATCGATAGCTAGTTGATAGCTTCATATCGCAATTTTTAAGAAAGCGATTGTATTAAGATATGACGCTAGCTACATATCGCGTTTGTCTAGCTGGCTACTAGATAGCCAGAAATAGATTGCTAGTTGATAACTAAATATCGTAGCTTTTGTTCAGCGACTTTATTACGATATCGAGATATATCTCAAAAACTACATATCGCTCCTATATTAACCTATAATTAATATAGACACGATATCTATATATTACCTATAGTTAATATAGACACGATATCTAGTATTTGAGATATCGTAATAAAGTCCCTGGAAATAAGCTGTGACATATACGCAACACCATGGTGTTCCGTAATGCAGAATACTAAAGTATGTTGATTAACAATTTTAGACTCGTTTTTTTACCCACGCACTTTTTTGATACGTAATTTAATCAAACATATGAATAAATTACGTATCATTAAAGTAAGTGGGTAAAAAAACGAGTATAAAAGTATCATTTTTATTATACGCAATTTAATCATAATTATGATTAAATTGCGTATCATAAAAGTGCGTCGATAAAGAAACGAGTCTAAAAGTGTTAATTTACATACTTCCGAATTACGCAATATAAATTTACACAACTTTTATGATTTTTGGCGTAATTTCTCTAACGACTTAACTTGTCATATTCAAATTTGCTATACATAGCCTGCAATTTTATCGCTATTTCATTTTTTACACTATCTCACTACGATTCATATCGTTTTTAAAATATCAATATCAATATCAAATATGGCATCTAAAATATCTTCAGATGATTCGGAATGCACCAGAATTGTTCAAAGCTCTAAACGGATGGGCCAAGTTGAAACGGTAACTTACATTTCATTTATTTGTTCTGTAAATTAGTAACCAGACTAGTCTATGGATAAACTTACAACACAGACATAGACAATTCTGTATGTTGTAATGGACACAACAAATGTTTAATTTTTTGTCCTTGTTGTGTCTATCAAATTTTTGATGGTGTCCTAAGATTGCTCAGTTAAAAAATAATTTTCACTTCATAAGTCTACAAAGCATAATTTTTTGTCTATTTGGTGTCTATGATTTTGTCTAAATTTAATTGATTTCATAAAACCAGAAATATTGATTTTTGCCAATAAAATCTGAATTATCCAAAAAATCCCTTAGAAACAAAAAAAAAAATATACGATACATTATATTTGAATTTTGTTTCATGGTAAAAATTACTTTTATGGTGACAAATTTAAAGTGGTGACAAATTTTAGGACGGAATATGACAATAATGTTTACACAAATAGTTGATTTTCCAAAATTTAGATCCAATCATAGTCAGATTCACAGTCTGAGGATAGAATGTTAAGAAAATCAGGATTGATTAGATTTTTTAAATGATAAACTTACCTTTAACTTTTTTGAAGTAATCCCAAACTGGAGAGGGCATTTTAAAAATAAATTTTCACGCACATTCACTGAGAATTGAAAAACAACTGAACTGAGTAATTAATGAACTTCAATTGAGCACAAAATAGTCCATTTTGAGGTTTTTAAATAGACATTAACTTTTTAATCAACAGCAAACGCTGGACAAAAAATTAAAAAATGAACTTCTGTTAGAAAAATTGTATTTTTAATTTTGTGCTCGTTTTCAGTTTTTGAAACGATGCTGCAGTGAAAATTTAATTACTCGTTATAAGTCCAAATTATATATTAAATAGATCTTCTATACCTCATTAAAAAATCGAGATTGTTCATTTAGTGTCCGTTTTTAAAATGATTGTCTAGAAAGACAAACATTTTTTATAGACAATTCATTTTTGATAGTTGTAATTAAAATTGTTGCAATTAGTGCTTTGTCGAAGTCTATTTTTGTCCTTTTATAATAAGGCCATTAGAGATTGTCTGGTTGCTACTGTAAATAGGACTCTAAAATCGATTTGATTGCGACATATCGCAGCTTTTTAGCTACTGATTTTAGGCCGTGTGAATAAAGATGAGCAATTATAATACAATCTCTTTATTAAAAACTGCGATATGTAGCTATCAACTAGCTATTGATTTGTGGCTATCTTGTAGCCAGCTACACAAATTGCTTTTAATCAGTAATTGGTCAGTTTTACGTGAATAAAAACTTTAGGAGCTTTCGTTATATTTTTGTTTACGTAAAGGTAAGCAGTATACTTAGTAATTGGTCAATTTTACTTTAATAAAAACTTGATAAAAAATTGCTCATTTTTATTCACCCGGCCTTTAAGTCGAACTGTTTTAATACAGTTGTAGTTTCGGCGCGCTGTTCCAGACTTGTGAAAAAAGATGTTGGTAAGATAGATAAGCGCAGTCAGTTTACTATTGACAATTGATTTTTGTTTATTTTATGTCATTAGAAACAGCACAAAATTCTTTATAATAAAGAACTAAAATAATTTTTAAAACCTAATGTAATCAAAGTTAAAAGATTTTCATAAGTGTGGCGCTACTGCAGTTTCCCCCCCCCCCTTTTTTTTTTTTTATGATGGATTATGATAGAGAATTTTATGCTGATTCAGAAAAATATAAAAACGTAGACCTAAAAATCAACGGAAAGTGCTCTAATTCGAAGTCAAAGTTGTAAAAAATCCCATTAAAAACCCTAATATTCGCCATATTTTTTCAAAACGCTTTCATTTTTAACGAAAATTAATTACCATTCCATAAGTGTTTCCCTTGCTATTCAGTTTTAACCCATTTTACTCTATATCTCATAGGATATTTATGATGTTGTGTATATATATATATATATATATATATATATATATATATATATATATATATATATATATATATATATATATATATATATATATATATATATATATATATACAATTTATGAGATATATATATATATATAAATAAGATCTTTTTTATATATATAATATCATAAATATCATATCAGTACTAAATTTATATATATATATATATATATATATATATATATATATATATATATATATATATATATATATATATATATATATATATATATATATATATAAGTTTAGTTTATTTTTTTGATAATACTTTACCTATATTATATTGCTTTATATTACTTTTAACTAACTTTTATTATTTTTATATAACATATATTATAATATATGTAATAATAATATATATAATATATATATAAAATACATGTATTATATATATATATATATATATATATATATATATATATATATATATATATATATATATATATATATATATATATATATGTTTGTGTGTGTGTAGTCTACTCTTTTGATATTGCTTTACATATATGTAAAGCATTATCAAATATAAAAATTACATTTTTAGTTCATCAGGTCGTTAAGAACAGCTCGTCGAAAAAGTTTTGAAAATGCTAGAGCATCTTTAATTGAAGATGCTAACATTGAAGCAGTTGAAAATAAAATAATTAATGATTATGAATGTGATGCAAGTTGTAATAATGATATTTCATTTGAGTCTAGCGACGTAATTAGTTCAGATGAGTCATCTGATAAGGACAATGACATTAGCATGACATCAAAAATCTACGACATAAATCAAAAGCTTTTGGACTTTTATTTAAGATATAATCTGACTAGAAATGCTATGGAAGCTCTTTTAAAGTTATTAAACATCAATTATGATAAAACTTTGCCATTATCTGTTACTACACTTAAAGCTAAGTCAATAACCTACAACCAGTCTAAAAATTGGGTAAAAAGAATTGAAAAAAAAAATTTGATGTCATATATTGGCGTGAAAGACAATTTATTGTATTGCATGGACCAGCGTAATTTACAATTAAGTTTAAAAAATAAAGATGGCAACAGTGGCATAGTAAAATTACGACTGTTTTTTAATTTAGATGGTTTGCCTGTTTTTAAATCTTCTAAATTATCATTTTGGCCAATTCTAATGTCATTTAGGGATTATAATCATATTGGTGCACTTCCTGTAGCATTGCACTGTTGTGTAGAAAAACCAAATTTGAATTTTTATCTTAAACAACTGGTTGATGAATTGCAAATTTTAAGTGTTCCTTTTGATTTGAATGGACAACAAATGGTTATTTCTGATGTTGATTTTATCTGCGATACCCCTGCACGTTCATTTGCTCAAAATATTTTTAATCACAATGCATACTACGGATGTGGGTACTGTAATATCAAAGGTGAGTATTGTTACAATCGTATTATTTTTACAGATCAGAATTGTACACCACGTTCTGATGAAAGTTACAAAAGTATATCAGAAAATAATCAGCATGGCCCTTCACCTCTTTTGAATATTCCTCAATTAAGTGGACTGCAATCGTCATGTCCTCCAGAATATATGCATCTGGTACTCCAAGGTGTGGTGAAAAAGTTATGCACATATTATTTCACTAAAGTACCTTTTCTGCATTTATCTTGTAGACTTTCACAACATTTACTGAGTAAATTATCGGCTGAAATCGATGATATAAGGAAGTATTTACCATCAGAATTCCACAGAAAACTTAGTTCTTTGGTTAATTTTAAAAACTGGAAAGCCTCTGAATTTCGACAGTTTGTTTTATATCTTGGACCATTTCTCTTACATGATAAATTGCCAGATCGGTATTATGACCATTTTATTATGTTGCACTTCAGCATGTATGTTTTGGCTTCTGATGAATATGTTGCTTATCATGTTATTGCATCTGAGTGTGTTAAAAAATTTGTTGAATTTATGCCTATATTATTTAGCAAAAGATCTATGGTCTATAATGTGCATGTGTTAATTCATCTAGCTTTTTTTGTAGTAAAATATGGACCTTTGGACTCATTTTCTGCATTTCAATTCGAAAATATGTTGGGTTTATTAAAAAGACGAATTAAAACAGGTAGAAACATTTTTCAACACACAATTGTTTGCTTAAATGATCTTCGATCAGTAACTAATAATCACTTGAACACTGTAAAGATTTCTACTGATCTGCCGGATTGTGCTTTTGTTATTGATGATGGTTCCATTGTTTTATGCACTAGTACAAGTCTTGACTGTTTACATATATCTGGAATTCTTTTATCTTATGTGAAGCCACTTTATACATTTCCGTACTCATCAAAAGTCCTTAGAATTGGATATTATCAGAAAAGTTGCACACATGCTTATAATGTTAGACCGATTCGAAAATGTATCATGATTATTTGTAGGGAAAACTACTTTCTAATTATCCCATTGGTCTGCAAATTAAACTAAAGTTTTAAAGTTGCTATGGGTTATAATTTTAATTTATTTACAGAACTTGATTAGTTTTTTTTTAATTTTTTAAAAAATTTTGTGTTGATTTAAAAATATATCAATTCATTTGAAGTCTTTATACTTTTTTAACTGTGTATTTTCTAAATAATAAATGTATAATTTTTATGTTACATTTTGCAAATGTTTTATTTCAGATGAATTATATTGTATATTTGTATTGTGACAGTGAAGTTCTGGAATTAAAAAACTGTGACATAATAATGTCAGAGAAACTAAAAAATTGGTCTATGGATGATTGGAGATCTCGTGGTCAAACATTAATGGAAGATGACCTTCAAATAAAGGCAATGCATAAGGATGGTATAAATGCGGCATGCATATTACAGATAAGTATTTTATACCCTGTTGGAATTAAAAAATAAAAAGTGTTTCAGTAGTAACATTTTTTAAAAGTAAATTAATCTTACAAAATTGTATTTTTTGTTTATTTTATACGTTTCAGTTAGAATTGATACGAAATTGCTTATTCAAAAAATTCAAAAACTTGTAGTAAACAAAAATTTTAAAAACGGACTACTTAGACTTATTGATCGTGTGGGTCAAACCAAAAGGCAGAGCATTCCACCATTGAATGTGAGTGTTTTTAAACCAATTTAATAAATTATTTATATTGTAATCAATATACTAAGTATTGCAGAAAATGTGTTGAATATTTAATTTAGGTACTTTAATTTTTATGATCTAAATTTATTTTGATTTCTGGTGGGCTTTCTTGATAATATAGATTTTTGTATACGTTTATTGTACATATAAAACTATAATTGTACAAATACTAAAAAGTTATTTGTTTTGTAGCATATTCTCACTGCAGAATCAGAAGTAGAAATTGAATTTAATACATCAAAAAAACAAGAGAACTCCTATAAATCTACAAAACGGAAAGAGAAAAGAAAAAGCCTTTCTGAAGAACCGTCTTTACCATCATGGCCGTTGTGGGAGCCACCAAAGCTCCCCAATTCCAATTCAGTATACATTTTTAACAATTTTTTATCCCATTTGTGAAAATAAGAATTTTTATTTGGTTTCATTTGAATGGTTTGTTTGTTGTTTTTTTAGTTACCATTTTTAAATGAAAGAATCAGTATAAAATAATTAGAATATAGTGATAGAGTTTTTATATCATTTAAGAGTATTTATAATCATTGTTAATCTTGTTTTAGAACCTTCTGTCTGTCTCTGCCAGACAGTGTCTCCATCAGAGTTGCAGTCTGTTTCACAAATTCAACCACTATTGCATTCATCTTCTTCCTTTTCTTTGCCATCTCAAAAAAATGGGATAGACCAAATAAATAAATTTATTCTGAAAGCAAACGTTGAACCCAATACTGTTGAAGGCATTCAATTTATAGTGAATGCCATGTACAGAAAAGTTTGTGGGTTGGAAACCGAAATGCGTACCATACGTTCACTTTTAGACACTAACCATGGTAATAACGAAAATATAAATATAGATTATTTACCAGCAAATTCAGTTGAAGAGTTTGATTCACTAGAAAAAAAAATAATTCACTCTAATGATAAAGATATCATTTGCAGAAAGATGAAGCAAATTGGTGGGAAAAATGTTAGTGACTTTTTAAAAAATGCTTTAAAAACTTGCATAACAGACAAGCTATGTTGCAGCATCAATCGAACTGGTGCAGATAAAAAGCGTAGGTTTATAGGACCAGTCGAAAGTTTGATTTTTGATGCAGCTTACTGTTTATTTCCAACTGCCACTGAATCCAGTATGACTACCTTAATTGCGAAACACTTGAAAAAATCTAAAGATCGATATTTTGCAACAAGAAAGAGAAATTCTTCTTTAACAAATGATTTAAACAGTCCTGTTAGAAAAATTCGAATATTAAACACTGACTCGTGTAGTGATTCCAGTTAAATTATTTTTTAAATTTCTTTTATTATTTATTCATCTTTTTTTTTTTTTAGTTATTTTATTCTTCATATATATTTTTAAATAACTTTTAATATTATTAATTTAATTTAAGCAAAATCATTTAGTTGTTAATGGCTTTTTTTGTTTTTTAAAAATAATTCATACATTTTCTTTTAACATTTTATAATGACTTTAACATTTATAATTTTTTATTGAAACCAGTTTTTACATTTTGTATGTAATTTGTTATAAATGCAATCTTATTTCAATGGTTATAATTCATTCCCCTGAAAAATATAGCATGCGATTTTTTCAGGAATATCTTCTAGCCTAACCGATATTTTCTAGCCTAGAAGTGTAGTTATTGTTACGAGTTTTCACTAGCTATTCTCTACCTTAATTAGCTAGCGGGTCGCTAGCTTGTTTAGCTAGCAATTCGCTAGCTTATCAAGCTAGCGATCCTCGTGGCCAAATCGCTGTCTTTATCGTAACGACTTGTCGCTAGCTAGTCGCAATTTTTTGTAGCAAGCGATCCTCGTGGCCAAATCGCTATCTTTATCGTAACGACTTGTAGCTAGCGATCCGCTAACTTAAAAAGGTAGCGATCCTCGTGGCTAAATCGCTGTCTTTATCGTAACGACTTGTCGCTAGCTAGTCGCAATTTTTTGTAGCAAACGATCCTCGTGGCCAAATCGCTATCTTTATCGTAACGACTTGTAGCTAGCGATCCGCTAGCTTAAAAAGCTATCGATCCTCGTGGCCAAATCGCTGTCTTAATCGTTACGAATATCGCTAGCCGATTTCCCACCGGGATTTTAATTGAAAGAGGAATGGATCCTCTCTCCAGTATGATACGTATATCAGTTAATGGAGGTCAAGGATTTCTTAAAGTGATTGTAAATGTCTTTGATAAAACTAATAAAAATGAGATTTACATTGACAGTGGAGTTAAAAGGTGTTTTATTCTTGCTATTGTTGAAGATGTTTGTGAAGACAATGGAAATTTACAAAAAAATTGAGTAGATTAAATCTGGATAATGTTACATATCACCTTGCGTTTAACTTAAAATGTGCTAACAGCATCTTTGGTTTGTCTTCTCATTCAGGTAAATATGCCTATTTGTGGTGTGAAGGCGAATGTTCCCTAAAAAGTGATACTCCAAGAACGTTAGGTTTTTTTGATCATTAATACAACTTATTTGTTGAAAATAGAGCAAAGCGGCTAGAGATGAAAGATTTTAAAAATGTTATTAGTCCTCGACTCGTTTATTTAGACAAAAATGCTGAAGATGAAATTAATCACTTAGTCCCTCCACCAGAGTTACATCTTCTTATGGGGATTGTGACATTATTTGGTAGACTACTTTTAGATCATTGACCATTTTGTGACCTACAGCAGTATGCAAAGATGCATTTATATACAGAACTAAAGGTTACCTGGAAAGTCCATATAGTTGTCTGTCATATTCTTCCATTTGAAAAGTTTAATTGTTGTTCTTTGGGATCATATGCTGAACAGACTGGAGAAGCTGTAAAAAGGGTAAAAAAATAAGTTTTTATGTTACTTCTGATCGACTTTAGATTTGTCCAATACAAAAAATAACATATCTAACCAGCACTTGTCTTAATATGAAAAAAAATTAGAGGTGGGGAAAAGTTGAACCTGGAAGTCTTTATGGCTCACTGTGTATAAGATATACAAAACTAGGTTTATTTATTTTTCCAAATAGGTGGTCTTATAATACTATTATTACGTAAGTTATATTTGTTTTTGGGTTTAATTTTTTAAAGGTTTACAATAACACCGGGGTACATTAGTTATTCACGTTTGCATAAAACACAAAACATTAAATACATATAGTTAATAAACATTTAAGACGTCCATTTCTTTAAAAAGCAGTTGAGATTTCAAAAAAAAAAAAATTTTTAATTTATTATACGAGCTGCGTGTTTCTGATGCCAATAAAGAGATTTTAGTTTAGTTTTATGTGTACTTTCTCAAATTTTTATAATTTGTATAACAATGAGTAAAAGTGTAGTACACTTTTGTTAATTGATTTTTGTTTAAAATACCTCTAGATTTGAATAGAATTCCAATGCTTTTTGCAACTCTGTTTTGATCTTCAAGACAGATTTTTTACAATAAAAGCTTATTAAAACTTTGTTATTTTTTTTCTTTAAAGGATGAATTGTCAATAAAGAGCTCAGACATATTTACAGAGAGTATCTATTTTTTATAGTTTGGGTAGTAAAGTATCCATTTTATTTTATCAATTTTTATAGATAGGCTTTTTTTTTTAAACCAAAATGAAGTTTTTACTCTGTTCATATTAAGAGCCATTGTCTGAGAAATATAGGCAAAGTCTGGAAGTGATGTCTTCAAATTGTCCTTATTTTCAGATAATTTGTTAAAGACAATGAAAGTAGGCCACTGGTAAATTTTTTTTTCGAAAATTCCTATTTATTTCCGAGACATTGGGTCCCAAAAATTAGAAAATTTTGCGCTTGGAGTGCAATTGCTTCTTTGAGGAGCAGTTTTAGCAACATGAATATGACAGAAACATTTCTTTTTTAATTTTTTTGCCACTCTGGGTAGATTACTACAGTAAAAGTAAAAATTCAACATGATTACATTTTTGGTTGTCTAGAAATCATGGTCCGAAACCACAAAATTTGAAATTTTACCCTAATTTTGAGCTCTTATATCTCTTAAGGCTAATACTTGCACGTAGTTTTCTTAGGTGTTTTTGAAAGACACTTAGACATACATTGATTTTATGGAACAAAAATCATGTGAAAACAAGGACCTGGGAAGGAGTAACTTGTCGAAAATCACTTTTCGCGTTCAATGCGCTTTGATAGATTACCCATAACAACCGTGGCCTTAGGTCTGCCATGAACAGTATAAGTTATTTAGCTTCCTTAAACATGCATTTTCTGATATCTGAAAAAAAATCCATGTGCTTGGGTGATAAAAAGCCTACAGAAGTCCTAGAAGAAATCTTATTTTGCCATTTTTTAAACTGAAAAATACCCTAGCAACGGTGTTGATATGCTTAGTAACTTTACAGCTACTTTACAGCCATAATAATTAGAACTGAAATTGAAAATTTTAATATAATACTTTTTTTATAGAGGAACTGTACAAAAGCACATGAAAAAAATACATATAGCACTTAAAATAAATACAAATAAAAATTATATATAAATAAATACAATGTTTTATTTAATATAATATAATATATTTTATCAGGTGAAACAAAATATATATATATATATATATATATATTATATATATATATATATATATATATATATATATATATATATATATATATATACATATACATATATATATATATATATATATATATATATATATATATATATATTTATATATATATATATATATATATATATATATATATATATATATATATATATATATATATATATATATATATATATATATATAAACTTAAGTTACATAACATAAATTTCTTTTAGCAGTTTTCAGTAAAAGAATTTAAATTTTTTATTAAAAACTGGATTTGTTTAATTTTAGTCAATAGAAAATTATCAATAAACAAAATATATCAGAGAGCGAAAATAAAGACAGTCCTTATAAGAAATGCATATATTTTAATAAAGAGAAGAGTTCTTGTGGTCCTTTTAAGCGTTGGAACAAAGATAGAATCTTTCAAGTTAATGAACTGACCGTTGACATAAGTAATCATTTACAAGCTCTAAAGGTATAAATAATATAATACTATTATATTATTTATACCTTTAGAGCTTGTAAATAATAGTAATAGATCCATCCCTTTAAACACCCTTGCTGCTTATAATGAAAAGAATTCACCACTTCCTGTTGGAGCCTTCCTGTTTTGAAATACTT
This sequence comes from Hydra vulgaris, assembly GCF_038396675.1. Classification (NCBI taxonomy): domain Eukaryota; kingdom Metazoa; phylum Cnidaria; class Hydrozoa; order Anthoathecata; family Hydridae; genus Hydra; species Hydra vulgaris. Next base: position 59,668,588 of record NC_088927.1, on the reverse strand, counting down.
TTTAGGTGTAATCATCCACCTAAAAAGTATTTCTACATATAACAATATTGACATGTAAGAACCAGCTCCAACACCAATAAAGTCTTGCTCTCCTGCTGATGACATATATGTTCCAGATATAACAATCATTTCAGATGAAACTATCGAAGAATCAAAAAAAGCAGCTAGCCCTTTGTGTGAAGCATTTGGAGCAAGTTCACTGTCCTTTCAGATAAAACAAAACAAATAGAAGACTTAACACCAGGAACCAAACAGGTAGTTATGAAGAAATTTGAAAAAATTAAAACACAGCTTGAGAAAATATTTGCTGAAGCAATTGCACCTGGTCGATCAGAGGCACTAATTTCTCAAGTGTTACACAAGATGAGGATGAATATGGTTCAACTCAACTGGTTCCAGAAGTCCTAGTTGTACCAGTTAAGATGTTTCAAGAAAGTAATTCTTTAGGAAAAATTATTTTGCTTTCAGTTATTAACCATAATAAGTATACTAAAGAAACATTAATGAAAATCGCAGAGGATTTTCTATACCAAAAAAGGAAAACGTCAACATATGCCAAATGCCACTGGAAAAAATAAAACATTTTTTAGAATTTATGTTTTGTCGAAGTTCGCTGCAAGATGTAGCTTATGGTGTAAATAAAAAAAAGTTTGACAATAGAGAGGAACAAAAAGTGGCTAATGCCATTTTAATGGTGAAGTTTAGCCATACAACCACATTTTATAAAGAAATTTGACTGGAAGCTAATTATCTCCCAATGTCAGATACTTCTTTATGGAGAATTCTTGATGGAATAAAACCAATGATGTCACTGCAGCTGGCATGGATGGATTTCAAACTTTGATTGCTATTTCTGGAAAGTGGAAGTATAAAAATATTACTAAGTTCCAAGAAAAGAGTAAAAGGTATCTGAAAAGTAATTTTCCTTCCAAATGTAGTGAAAATTCCACTTTGCATAGTAACTCTACTTCTTTTGCCCTTTCAGATATAGATCCAGACTTGAACCAACCCACAATAGCTGCTACGGTGAATAATGTATTGACTGTGCTAACCTCATTTCAGCAATCAAACAGGTTCGTGAGTTAGTTTTAGAAAGTAAAGATGAAGATCTTTTATATGATTTAAATGTTGCTACAAAAGATGTTGAAGCCTATATGAAGCATCAAATCCGTGATGCACAGCAAAAAATGGCTGAAATAATGGCTTACTAGCAACTTGATGAGGTGACAGGTTTTTGGCTGAAAGATTTTTGTCAGAAAATTTAGCCAGCTAAATTCCGTGAAAGCCAAAAGGATTATTTTGGAAAGAAATGAATGACTCTACATGTTGATGTCTTCTTCCATGTTGTTTAAAAAACCATTATGCTAAGTCAGATAACTTAGAAGTCCTTTACAAAGTTTGCAAAGCAAAACAATTCTTTATTAAAAAGTATGATTACAATGAGCCATCACGTGGAAAAGATCAATGTGACATAGAGTCAACAGGAGCAAAATGAGTCATAAAGAGTTTTATTGATGCTGAAAACAATTTATTGACTGCAGAAGATTTCTATGAGGCTCTTCATAATAACTTTTTCAATTTTACTCTTGCTCTGTAAACTATTTATTTTTATAATTTGATATTATTGAATTTTATTTTGTCATCGTGTATTATATAATGGAAAATCTCGTCAAATTTTAGATTTAGCAATCAAACAACTAATCAAATTTCATAGATTCACATGACCAGATGCTTCTGTAACAACAAAAATACATTTACTTGAAAATCATGTATATCAGTTTAATGAATAATGGAGATTAGGTACAGGTGCTTATTGTGAAAAATGCTTATTGTGAAAGAGATTAGGTACAGGGGCATATTGTGAAAAATGGAGATTAGGAATTGATGTTTATGTTGAAAGTTTACACACCGAGTTCACCAATTTTAATAGATTATTCTGGCATATGGGTTATAGTCAGCTTGAAAGCATTATTAAAGAACATTTAATAAAAAATCATCCTAAAGCAAAAAAAAAAAAATTATAGAAATTTTTTACAAAGTATTTTTTGTAAAAGAATTTTGAAATAAGATTATTTAGAAATTTTTGAAAATATAAATGATAAACAAAATCTTAGTTTCTTTTCTAACTTTCATTTTAAGACCTTTTAGAATTTAAAGGGGACTTATTAATATTGAATTAAAATGGTAACTATTAATACTATTGCCAACATTAGCTACCATTTTAATTCAATATTAATTAAGTCCCCTTATATTAACTTTTCAATTTTAATTAAGGGTTAAAAAAGGCCTTAAAATGAAAGTTAGAAAATAAACTTTTGTTTGTCATTTATATTTTTAAAAATTTATAATAAATCTCATTTCAAAATTCTTTTACAAAAAATACTTCGTAAGAAATTTATTCACAATTTAACAAAAAATATTATGGATAACATGAATCACACTAAAAATATCCTGAAACTAATTGGCAACATTTTTGATGACTTGGCTTATTTATTAGCAATAGGCCTATGTAGAGCAAACTTAAAAATGCCATATTTATCAGCAGCTTTTCTAGTTCTAAGTTCCTTTTTTTTTCACAGCTAAAACTGCATTTCATCCCATTTTACTCTCTAGCCCTTAATACAAAAAAAAAAAAGGAGGGGGGGGGGGAGACGCTTATTAATTTTTGGTAACATTCCCACTCATTCAAAGCTTATTTAGACCCCGGCCTGTTTATTAATTTTTACTTGTTAACGACAAAAAAATTATTATCTCAAAACTAAAAAAAAATATTTTTTTATAAGATATTGACAAAAGTTACCACCACCACCTCGTTTATTCCCACCTACCCTTGTATTAAGGACTCGAGAGTAGATAATTGTTCTTTCTTATATAATTTCTTACCACCTATGTTTACATTATCACTATTAATAATCAGGTTGTAAAAATAGGAATTTCTTTGGATTTATTACTAATATTGCTTTTTCTAAATAAGGAAAATAATACTTTAGATTAATAATAAAATCATCAAACTGTAAACTGCATCACGAAATGGTAGTAATATAGTCAATTATATAAATAACTTGTTGTCCCGATACGCACCACCGAAGTCATTTTACTGAAATTAATACTATTCAAAAAGTTTAATTCCAGACATTTTTTTAAAACCAGATTCAAAAAGAGGATAAAAAATACTTTCTGAATAATAAAAATTTTTATAAACAAAACAAATTAGCAATAACTCAAGATAAATCTTTTGTCGTTGTATCGCTTAAATAAATATGCAAAAATTTTATTTTTCGCAAACTTATTGATGCGATTTAGTACTATTAATGTATTTTGGTATTTCTAAAACTTTTTCACAATATTAAAACACAATAATTTAAAATATTTTATCAAAAAAATTTTGAAAAAATTTTTTTTCAGCTGAGATACAAGACTTCAGGTATAATTGTACTGTGATGCCCCACGGTTCCGATATGTCTCGCTCTACCCTTTCTCGATTTAAAAAAATGACAGGTAAAAATGGATAACTTGTTTTTTTCCTTACAATATCTAGAGTAGAAATAAATTTTTTATTTTATCCAAAAAAAAATTTATTTTCAAAATATTCTTTATATAATTGAGGCGATCCTGCGATTTTCTTTCTTAACGACTTAAGTTGTTTTTTTTTCAATTTAAAGAAGAGCTTATTATTTATAAAATTGAAAAACTTTTTTTCTATTTTTGATTAATTACATATTTAAAAAGGAAATCAACTAATTACATATTTAAAAAGGAAATCAACTAATTACATATTTAAAAAGGAAATCAACCACTAAAGTTTTTAGTTTTTACGGAAAACGGCTCCGCCATTTTTTAAAAAAATCTAACTTAATGCGCATGCTTACAATAAAATCCTATGCTTGAATCAACGCGCGTTATGTTCAATAATGTTTTAAATAGGGAATCTTACCCACTGCTTTTGGTTGAAGAGATAAATTTTAAACCAACGTAGAGTTTTACCTGCTATACCATTGCATTAAAGTTTTTTAAGCAAAATATTATGATCGACTGAATCAAAAGCTTTTGACAAGTCAATAAAAACACTAAGTGTATGTTTTAGATTTATGAAAGATTCATTAATACAACTTGTTAATTAAAGAATAGCATGTTCGGTTGAGTTGTTTTGTTTGAGAGAGAGAGAGATAGATAGATAGATAGAGAGAGAGAGAGAGAGAGAGAGAGAGAGAGAGAGAGAGAGAGAGAGAGAGAGAGAGAGAGGTATGCGTGCTGGAAACACACTAAACAATCACGTATTACATGGATGATTAGATGTTATCAATCAATAAGAGTATAGACCGGGTGAATCAAAAAAAAGCAGTTTTTTCGCCACTGTTTTTATTAAGCATTTTTGAAATTTTTTTTCACCCGGCCTTATATCTTTAGCATAATTATAATTGCCTATAACTAAAATAGTAGGCAATTATCATTGTCTTAAAGTACGGCCAAAACATCACGTATTTAAAGTACTTAAATACAACTTTAGTACATAGGATTCACATTCTTGAAACAATGTCGAGCAATTATGATTTGAGATCCTTTCACTGTCACTACTAGTTTACACCTTTTACAAAAAGGTGAGTCAATTACATGAATTATTTGGAAATTTTGAAGAACAATGTGTCTTGTATACAAGACAAAATCGTTCTGGGTACACCCCAGAACGTTCCCGTTGTTTAATGGAAAAAAGTTATGGAGTTAAAACAGAACCCGTATAAATTCCTTAAATTAACGGAAACTTTTTACAAGTGTAATGGTTACGAATAAGAATTTTAATATTGCACGATAAGGAAACTTACCATCAAGCAACGATTGTCAAGAGATGGCTACTAAAAATGCGACTAATGTTCCTGTCCTTAGCCAAGGATATCACTCAATTAAACCCATCAATGTTCGGTAAGTTTTTAAGTAAAGTGTCTAAACAGAACCCAACCTCCCTAACAAATCTGAGAAAAACCATAATGAAAGTTGCCTCTGACATATATAAAGAGAATTTCGTTTAGCATTACTTGCTTTAGCTTTATTTATTCGCAATGAAATACGAGCGTATGTTAAATTTATTTATTCCCAATGAAATATGAGCGTATGTTAAATTTATTTATTCGCAATGAAATATGAGCGTATGTTAAATTTATTTATTTGCAATGAAATATGAGCGTATGTTAAATTTATATATTCCCAATGAAATGTGAGCGTAAGTTAAATTTATTAATACCCAATGCAATATGAGCGTATGTTAAATTACTTTAAATACTTTGAATACATAATTTCACTTGATGTCACCATTTCAAAATAATTTGTCTTAAAGAAACCTGGCAAAAATATGACAAACATAATTTGCAATTAGAACTAAAAAATTACATATACGTAATTTTGATATGATATGAATTTCGATAATGATAAAAAGTTTTTAAAAATTGATTTCATATTTTTTTAGTGATAATAATGGAGAAGATAGGTAAAATATATTTCAATTATAAATTATTAATTTTCTGTTATACTATAGTTAAATATTTTATAATTTGTTTTTTTTTTCTTTTTTAGTTTACTAAAGGTTGGAAGTTCAATCTATCTTAATTAAACTTTAAATTTGATTTTTGAAATGGTTTTATATTAAATAAAAGTAATTTAATAAATTAAATTTTCATTGCAGATAAGGAAAGAAAAATTGGATTTTAAATTTTAAATTGTTAACTTATTATAACAGTTATCGCAATTACAATGAAAAACAAACTTAGGTTGGTTACGTTGCAAAACAAACTGAGATTGGTTACGTTGCAAAACAAACTGAGATTGGTTGCACTTTAAAACCTCTTTTACTTTAGCTTATATTTTTATTTGTTGCAGGTATTTATTGCTCAAAAGAGTTTTTAATTATATCCAGAGTTGTTTTTTGCTTGACTTTAGTTAAATCATATTGATTAGCAACTTTAAGGTAACCATTGCACATAATGAGTGTTTTTTATAATTTATTACTTTGTTAAATATTAAAATTTTTCCTTACCCATAAACATGTGCTTTTTTGTTTTTATTTTAGATTTATAATTGACTTAAAATGGAAAGAAAAGACTGAAATTTTGGTACAGTGTCAATCAATAATTTTTGTAGGTTTAAATTTAATCTACAAATAAAGTCCGCCACTGCTAATCACCATGCCATCATCATTGACCACCACACTGCCACTGAAACACAACTGACCCACCACATTGAAACACCACGTTTTGACTTTAACTAACCACTAAGCGCTTTGGCAAGACCGTTTTGTCATTCTTGGAGCATTTTATTTACAAGAGAAAAAAAAAAGTAAGATTATAACTGAACTTCAATGACATCAATTTTGGCAATACGTAATATACAACCCCCATCAATACATTTTTGGCGATACGAGTATATAATATACAACCCACTTATTTTTAATGGTTTTACAAAATGGGTTAAAAAAGATGCAGATCTTAATTCCATTTCAACGATTTGTAAAAATAACTTTTATTTAAAACCTTTAAAAAAAAGAACTGTGTAATAAGCTATATTACATAAAAATAGAGCAGTGAAGTAAGCCGGCTTCAACATTTCTAAACTCTTCAAAAGTTTTATTATAGTTAAGTGTGCTTTAAAGCACACTAAACTGTAATAGCTTTTAACTAATTACTATGATTTTTTACCGATTTTTTAAAAATGCAATTGCATTTTAAAAAATTCGGTTTAAAATCATCGTAATCAGCCATGTGCGATAGTTTTACCAAAATTGTAATAAGAAAATACGTCATTCAATTAGCCCTAATTTAATAAACCTAAGTAAACCTAAGTTAAGGTATAACTTAAGCGTTTCTTTCCCAATGTTGCTGTTTGGCAACACAAACTTTAAATTCAAAAATCAAACCCTGTTTTATCTTTTTTTTAATTTTAAATAATGCTTAAGTTTTGCTACTTCCGACTAGATGGCGATATGTACAACTTTAAAATAAACGCGCTGATTCCCAATTGTTTTTTGAAAATATTGAATGTCATTTTAATTTTTTTTTCTTCATTTCATAAACCAGGAAAGAAAGGGTTTAAATCATAATTGCACCCATCCAAATATCTGTGATACACTATAGTGTATAGTATATATACACTCTATAGAGTGTAAAATAATTGAGAAGTAATTTGAAACTGTTTCCTTGACTACTTTAGTGTGATAAAAACTGTTTCCTTGACTACTTCAGTGGGATAAAAAATAAATTAGATGGCTTTCATACTTTTTAAATGTAGTTGAAAAAATATATATATATTTATTTAAAAGTATATATAAAAATTTTTATTTCAATTTATTCCACATTAACTTCATGAATTGTCGTTTATTAATTTGACTTATGTAAAAACAATTTTTTTTCATTCGTCTTATTTCTGTTTATTTGAATATCTATAAATCTAAATTTTACTGAACCATCAATTTTAATTACTTAAAAGTTTAAACTTTTCTCATAAAAAATAATTCGTTTTAGCATTAAAACGAAATAAGATAATTATTTTTAATTATATTTTAATTATAATTATAATTAATTTTAATTATAATTAAATAAATAATTATAATTAATTGTATTTTGTAACTAAAAGAATTCATTAAAAAAATAGTCTAAAAAAACTAAAAGATTTGAATAAAAAAAGTCAGGGGGAAAGTCTCACAACTTTTTTTCCCCAACGTGCAAGACACGAGTTATTCGACTTTCTCCTACAGAATTCTTGCGCAAAAGTTTGTGTTTTTTTTAAACAAAAATATCAGAAAATAAAGACTAGAAGAAAAAAAATACCTGTGTAATACTGTTATATATTTAATATATTATGATTGGCTTCATTAAACAAACAAATTTAATAAATAGTTTGACCTAATAACTTTTCAATATAAAATGGAACAATCGGAAAATAACAACAACAAAAAAAAACAGGTGTAAAACAACGCTCTATTCTCAGAACGTTAAAATTCTCGGAATTATTCAGGTACTTTTTTTTATTCAAGACTTGTAAGGAATAAGAACGTCCATATATTACACAATGCTAAAAGATAGAAGTAGGAGATCGTTTGCTCTTTTTGTGCGGTGATTACTGTTTAACTTAATGGCCAATACCGATTGTTTATTTAATTAATGGCTCTGCGAAGGTAAACTTGTGTTGCGTTTAACAACCAAATTATGCGAACATAATTTATAGATGATCTCTGATGCTGAATGGCTCTAAACTCGTCATGCTTGAGTGAAAATCATTGCGGCGAGATATATACTTTTGTTTTATAACTTAATTATGTTAAATTCGTTCTTTTTCACACAAAAAAAGATTCAATTTTTTATATTACATTGATAAGCATATTGATATTATTATGCATAATTCCATATGGAATAATTTGATCTTAATATTTTTGATTTGCTTTAGCGGCATCAGATATGACACTTTAATAATTTGTGCCACACTTAAGAGGCTTGAGAGATTAAAAAAACAAGAGAAAGCATCGCGCGACTTTTGTAAATCGAGTTCTTACACATTGATTAACCCAAAGCAATTTCGCGAAACAAGATTTTACTGAAAACTTTGTTAAAGCCAACTCACAACAGGTTGACCCGCTTTCATATAAATCAGTTTTTGAGATTTTGAAAAAACGCAGACCTGAAAAATATATGCACTTTTGTCTAAGCTTCTTGTAGCTCTACGACATATCGTAATCAATCGCTACTTTAAAAGTATTAAAATTTAATGCAGACGTTCTTTTTTTTCTTTTCCTAAGGAGTCATTAATTAGGGTATTTTTTATTTTGATTATCCTGCGTTTTGATTGGGATTTAGAAACAGAATCTGTTGCAACGTCTTCCAGTAAAATACTTCCAGTGAAACAGTAACCTTAATTTAACGCAATACTGCCCATCATGCCTTACTCTTCTTTCTATTCCAGCTAAACAAGTTAAGCTTGCTGGTCTTTTCTATATGGTAGCTTCTTATGGTGTATCTGAGAAAATTTTTGAGATTATTAAATCAATTTTTTCTAACGGCTTTATTTTAGTCATCTTCGAAAGCTAATACTCTTCTTTATTTCAATAACTTCTGAGGTACCTCAAGGTTCTATTCTTAGTCCTGTTTTTTTTTTATCTACGTTGATGATCTTCATGCCAACCTTACATCTAAAGTAGCTCTATTTGCTGATGACTCAACTTTATATTCCTGTCTTGACAAAAATCTTCTCTTTTTGATTGTTTGAACATGCAGCCAATCACAACACTGATCTCACTTCTGTAACAGACCAATGCTTGTGGTGGCTCGTTAAATTTAACTCCAACAAAGCTCAGTTGCTTACTGCAAACAACTATCGCAATACTGTTGACATTCCTATATTTATGAATGGTAACCCTCTCACTGAGTCCTCTTTCCGCCTTCTTGGATTATTGTTCACTGTAATGGAAACCATACATACAATCGATTGCAAAATTAGAATCTGTTAAGATTGCTTATTTTTCTCGTGCTCGCACTTTCTTACTTCTGATTCACAAATATAGATTACAAAATCCTAACAAAATGAGAAAACTTAGATCTGCGGTGATTCTTGTTAGTCAAGTTTGCCTTCTTGAGCTCTATATTTACTATATATTGTTTTTGTAGAAGCTAGTTACAGGGATTTTTTTACTGTCAATAATGTGAAATTGTCATGTTGAAATGATTGCGACATTCTTCATTGCACCGACATTTAAGAAAAATATGACACTTTCAAAAGATTTCCTTACCCTCAGACATAATAAAACTTGACATTGACGGTGGAGTCTTATTTTTCAAATCCATCTTGAACCTGATTTCCGAACAGCAATAAAATCAAAAAGTCTAAAAGTATAAAAATTGAGTTGGCTTTAAGTGAGATATTTAAAAGAACAGGTGTCAAAAAGCTACTACTTGTAGCCATCTCAAACTACATACAACAATATGAACTTGTTTTGGACCTAATGTAAGTCAATGACATTGATTTCATTATCGAGTTAATTATCTCATTGACTTGCATTAGACCCAAAATTGTTAGTTGTTTGATATAAAGCTTGTAAATATTGTCTGTGGAGTTCTGTGTTACAGTAGCAAGCAGCAACATAGAATCTACATAATTAACTAACTGTGGTTAACTGTTATTAACGGCCTAGTTATATGTTTTTAATCATAAATACTTTTTTTATTACTTTCTTTATAAATAAATACTGTCTATATATCGTTTTGTAGTTAATCTTATATTTGTATATAAAAACTATAGCATTTATGAGAATTTACAAAAACCCGTAAAAGAATATATTCAACAAGTCAATTTAGGATGTAAGAATTGCAGCTAACTCAAATTCCTGAGATTTAATATGATAGATCTAACTAAAAACAATGCTCCGAAGAGGGTGATCATTCAACTTGGCAACTTTTTTAAAGTCTGAAGTTGATGCCTTTAAGTCGCTTTGTGGGTTGACTTCTACATGGAAGCTTACACACATATAATTGCTGTTACATATAATTGCTGCACGTTTATCTATAAAATTTTCATTAATTGAGAACTTGAGTTGTTGCAAAACAAGGACCAAGCGTAAGCCATATAAAAAATATTAAGGGGTCGTCCATAAATTACAACACGCTTTAGGGAGGATGGAGGGGGGGAGGTAGGCAATTATGTGACAATTTGTTACGAGGAGGAGGGGAATCTCCGATTTTGTGACACAACCCTTTTTTTTCTAGTTTAAAATCTAGAGAAGACTTTCTTTTAATTAAAAGAGCATCCGCCCAAACCAAAACCCTCACTTGATGTATTTACATGTTAATTGTAAAATCAACTGCGCCCAAGTCTTACTTAGTCAATGTGTACACTCCGTTAACGGAGTAGTTACACCCTGCTAACGGACTGTTACAGCTGTAGACGAAACGCATTGTGCCTACGACTGTAACAGTCTATGTGCAGTGCACGTTCTGCGCTTTGACTTTATATGGTCCAAGTGCAGAACTTGGACCATATAAAGTCAAAGCGCAGAACATGCACTTTGACTTTGTATCAAAGTCAAAGTGCATATATAGTTGGTGCATAAAAGTGTGAAAACTTTAGTGCTAAAAACTTAACTAACTAAAATTAAAAAAAATTCAACATTTAGAGACGAAATTGGAATCCTTGGATTACTAGCCTGAAGCGGAATTCACTCCGCCACGCTAACATTGCCAAATTTGAGAAAATTATATTTATAAAATAATATTATTTCAAGTCTCTATCGAGAGAATAGCTTTTTAAAATTGGGATCATCGATGCTAGTTTATACAACTTTACACGGAACTATTGGGGTGACAAAAAAAAACATTAAACAGACTGAAAAGAACTAATGAATTAACTCAAAGAAGCTAAGAAAATTATAAAAATTGTTATATCTTAAATTTTTAAAAATTTTATTTTAGGGAAGGGGGTACAAAACTGTTGCGTAATATTGGGAGAGGGAGGTTCAATAAAATAAACATAATTTTTGGTCTTGAAAAGTCTTGTCAAGTCTTGATTTTCTTGAAATTATTTTTATGTAACAAGACCACTTTGAAAAAGTATTGATATGGCTTGAAACAAATTTCAAGACTATAATGGAATTGTCTTGGTATTGGTATTGAAATAAATTTTTTACGAGACGCAGACCCTTAATAAAAACACATGAAAAAAAAAGTTCGAAAAAAAATAAAAACAGTTTTTAAAGGTAAAAAAAAACTAAAATTTACGAAACAGAATAGTCAAAGACAGAGATAAAAAATCAAAGTATATAAAAATAGAAATTAAAATAAAAAGAACTTATCAAAAGTTCAAAAATATTATTCATAATAATTGCATACATCTGCAACTAAATTTAATTTTCCATTGCAAAAAATATTTCTGATTTCTTCATTGTTTTTTTCTTGTTTGTTTTGTTAAATTATTATTTGTGACTCATTTCAAATAATTTTTCAATTTTTACATTAAACTTTTTTTAAATATATTCTTTCGTAAACATTTTGTTTCAAAATGACTTTTCAATCTATTGTAAAAAATTTCTTCTAATAATGTTTCTAGTAAAATATTGCCAAATTCTCTATGACTTGCGTTTTTCCCGTAACCAAAAAAAATAAATTTAAAACTTTTATTGTGAAGGTATTCCTTAGGGTATTGCTGGTTTAAAAAATCAAAAACATAAAAAATTAAAGGTTGCACTTTCTCACATTCATATATCATGTGAGCAGTATTTTCAACTTTATTTCATATATCATGTAAACGGTATTTTCATGTGAGCGGTATTTTCAAAGTTAGAAAAGATCAAATATGTCCTCAACGCAAAGCATTGCGTTGACCTATGTCCAAGCATTGCGTTGAAGACATATTTGATCTTTTCAAACTTTTATATCAAACATCTTTTCATTTGTGGGCAATAAAATGTGCTGTTTTATATCCGATTTCGTTCGCTTTATTGTTAGTATTTCTTTTAGAAAGGTTAAGGGAAAAAAATTTCCTATCTTTCTCATCTATACTTTCCATACTTTCAAATAAAGTCTCCCAATTATTATATTTATATTAAATTTTTTTAATTGGTTTGTTTAATAATTTATATAAAGTTAAAACTGTTAGATTTTTCCATTCGTATTTCGATATTCTTTTGCCTATATCTTGAGGGGCTTTTTTATGATCATATTGTTGACCTTGTTTTAAAATTTTTTGTTTCCAGTCCATCGGAAGGGCTTTAATAATTTTATCTAAATCTTTTTCAGACAAATTTATGCTTTTATAATTCAAGAAACCTGGTTGAAATGTTTTAGCAATACCAGCCACTATCACGATGTCATTATTTATATGTACTCTTTCTGGAGTTAAAAATTTTCTGGGTAAGTTTTTTATCATTTTATTATAAAAAATTTTCATTAATGGTAGGTTATGATTTTTTTTTTAAATCATGCCAATTGTTTAATAGCTGAGCATAGAAGGATGGAAGTTGTTTAATCGGTGTAGGATTAGTTTTAAAAATGTGAATGTTTAGGTTAGCGTTTCTATGGGAATTTAATATACTTATCATTGCATCTTTCCATGGTCCATTAATATTTTCATCATGAATTTTACTTATCCATTGCAATTGAATAGCTTTAAGTTTATTTGTTAGGTTATTTAAACCTGCACCACCGTATTTTATTTTTTGCTGCGTTTTTATTTTGTTTAGTCTGCATATTTTACTACCCACAAAAAATTTATTAATCTTTGTTTCCATTTTATTTAAAAATCCTTCACTTGGAATGGGAACAATAAAAGTTAAATGTTATTTTGCTGTATAATCAATGAGTTTATTATAGTTTTTTTACCTTTTAAGGATAGTATATATTTTCCCTAATTTTGAAGAGTGCTTTCCATTTAATCAAAGCGCTCTTTCCAATGGATTTTATAAGAAAACTTCCCGTTATTAGAGAAAACTATTCCCAAACTTTTAAAGATATTTTCTTCCCAATAAAAATTTAAATATTTGTTTTTGTCTTTAAATACGTTTTTTCCTAACCATATGCCCCAGCATTTGGCTAGGTTTATTTTAGCTCCTGTTAGGTTTATTTAAGGTTTATTTTATCCTTAGGTTTATTTTAGCTCCTGTTGCATTTTTATTTAATTTTAAAGCTTTAACTACTTCTCTAATTGAATCATCTCCATTTAGAAAAAAATTAGTGTCATCAGCGTATTGCTGTATTTTTGTTTCATTTCCTTTAACAATTATACCTTTAATTTTTTTGCTTTGTCTAACAAAAGTTGAAAAGATTTCTGCTTGAATGATGTATCATTGATAAAGGACAACCTTGTCTTACACCTCTTAAAATATTTAATTTTTCTGATAATAAACCATTAATTTTAATTTTTGCAAAAATTTTGTTATAGATTATTTTAGTAAAAAATATATAACTTATTCGGAATCCAAAATGTTTCAAACTTACAAACAAAAATCTCTATCTATCCTATTAAAAGCTTTGACCTGATCTATGGAAAGCATAATTCGCGCGTTTTAGCAATGCTTATGATATCCCTTAACTATAAATTAAGATTATAGTTTATAGCTCTGTTTTTAATACATGATGTTTGGTTACTATCTTCTATATATATAAAAGGCAATGTGTGTGTGTGTGTTTGTTTGTTTGTTTGTTCTCTATAGAAATCCAAACCGCCGGACCGATCTCGATGAAATTTGGCATGGGGGTAGTCCTCGAGGGGGAGAAGGTTCTTAGCTGGGTTTTGACCCCGTATCCCGATCCCCGGGGTCAAGGGGGCCATTTTTTGGGCCGATTTTTTAGGCCTATTTTTGGGCCCATTTTTGTGTACAGATATCAGGTAAGCCAGTTTAAATATTGGCCCGGGCAACGCCGGGTAACTCCAGCTATATATATAAAGGGCAATGTGTGTTTGTGTGTGTTTGTTTGTTTGTTCTCTATAGAAATCCAAACCGCCGGACCGATCTCGATGAAATTTGGCATGGGGGTAGTCCTCGAGGGGGAGAAGGTTCTTAGCTGGGTTTTGACCCCGTACCCCGATCCCCGGGGTCAAGGGGGCCCAAAAATGGGCCCCCCTGACCCCGGGGTCAGGGGGGACCATTTTTTGGGCCCATTTTTGTGTACAGATATCAGGTAAGCCAGTTTAAATATTGGCCCGGGCAACGCCGGGTAACTCCAGCTATATATATAAAGGGCAATGTGTGTTTGTGTGTGTTTGTTTGTTTGTCTTCTCTTCTATATATATAAAGGGCAATGTGTGTGTGTGTGTTTGTTTGTTTGTTCTGTATAGAAATCCAAACCGCCCGACCGATCTCGATGAAATTTGGCATGGGGGTAGTCCTCGAGGAGGAGAAGGTTCTTAGCTGGGTTTTGACCCCGTACCCCAACCCCCGGGGTCAAGGGGCCCAAAAATGGGCCCCCCTGACCCCGGGATCAGATGGGACTATTTTTTGGGCCCATTTTTGTGTACAGATATCAGGTAAGCCAGTTTAAATATTGGCCCGGGCAACGCCGGGTAACTCATGCTAGTGTATTATATTTAATAATACATTTCTCAGTTTTTTTGCTAAACATTTTGTGAGGATTTTGTAATCTATATTTGGGAGTGATATAGGTCTCCAATTTCCTATAACATTTTTGTTACCTTTCTTAAATATACATGTGGTCATGGCTTCTTTTTGGTAATTTGTCATTTCTCCGGTAAACAAAACATCATTTAAAGTATCAGTTAAATCTTTTTTAATTATTTCTAAAAAGTTTTTGTAGAATTCAATAGTCAGCTCGCCCAAGCCGAGAGATTTGTTATTTTTCATTTATCTTAAAGCTTGTTTTATTTCGCACTCAGAAATTTCTTTTTCTTGAATTTTATTTTCATCTTCAGTCACTTTCTGAACTTTAGCATTTAAAAACAAAACATCTTGAGAAGGTTTGTCATTTTTTTTCTTATTATACAGTTTTCTATAAAAATTTTTAAATTCAGCCAAAATTTATTTTTGTTCTGTTTTCACCTCCCCGTCACGAACATTTATTTCTGTGACATAATGTTTCGCAAGTTTATGTTGTTCTAAAAAAGTTTTGAACATTTTTCGCCTTTCTAATCTCCAATGAATTCTCGCTCTTATCGCCGCCCCTTCTGCTTTTCCTTTTTTAATATGTTCAATTTTAATTTTGACATCATTATATAACTTTTCATGTTGTTATTAGATGTATTTTTTTAGATGCATTTTTCAATGTTTTAAAAAGTTTTAATTCTCTTTTTGTACTTTTTTTATTTTATTATTTTACTAAACCTTTTCGAAATTTCTTTTATGTTTTATTTACCGACTTCCCAATCTTTAATATTTTCATATTTATTTTTTTGGTGTGTCCATTCGTTTAAGCTCGCTTCTATGAGATTTTTCTACTCTTTATTTTCTAAATGTTTATTATTTAAAATCCATATTTCTGATCTAATATTAATTTTTTTTGTATTTTAAGACACAACTTGAGCGTTATAGTGATCAGTTAAAATAGTTGGCTCAAAACATGTTTTAATATTTTGTCTAGCTTTTTTGCTAACATTGATGCAGTCTAGTCTCGAATGAGACATGCCGTTGGCTGCGAAAGTATTTTCAGTTGTATTGGGATTAAAAATTCTCCAAACATCTTCTATTTCTAAGAGATTTAATAAAGTTTTTAAAGTTTTGTTTGACGGACATTCTCTTCTAAACATGGCAGGGTGTCCATCTTTTTCTGACAAAGTTATGTTAAAATCGACCTATCGTTAGCGTTTTCGGCCACAGTCATATCCACAACCGAGTCGTCATCAAAATAGCACTCGCTTGATACTTTCCTTGCTGCTCTTCATTCAATCTTTCTTTTTCTGAGATTTTATCTTTATCACACTGTAAAAGTATCTTCAACAATGACCAGATTTTCAACCGGATGATGGTTTTGTTTGTTTCGTTCAATATTTATTGCTTCATCGAAAGCTGATAGATATTCTTTTTGTGTGTGAAATTAATTTATTCTTAACTTCTTCAGGTAAAGCAAGGCTATTTTCGTCTAAAAAATCAAAAGTAGTTTTATTTTTTGAATATACAAAATCTGTTACCTTTCCTCTTGTAAGCAATGTAGTTGAGAACAGAGGTGCTTGTGGTGTAAATTGATACGTTGGTTGTTTCTTATCGTCTATTTTTTGTTATTCTACTATTGGAGAAGTTTTTACAGTTTTTATTTCTTTTTTTTTCGTAAGTTTTGTGTTTAATCGATATGACACAATCAATATATGGGTTTAACATCTCGATTAGTTCATCGTCATTTATTATTGCATCACATTTAACTGTGATGAAAAAACCGCGTTGTTCCCTTCTTCTGAAAAAAACTAGTGAGTTACAATCAGTGACTGAAATTTCATTCCTTGTCATCGATATCGCATCACCAATCGAATTAAATACCGCTATCCATCGACGATCTTGATGGTAGGTAAGGTTTTTTAATTTATTTCTTCCCACTATTTCATTAATTTTTTCGATGATTTCTTTAGCTCGTTAGTTAATATAGAATTGATTCCATGTCTTGTTAAATTTTAATCTCTGATGTTACGTAAATTGTGTAAAACTTTATAAGTTACAAGAGTTCAAATCTAGTTAACTTGATATAAACCTATATTGAGCAATTCAATATCTTGTGCAATATCTGTCCGCTTTCTCTACGCCATCTTTCTAACTCAACTTTTTCTGACTTTTACTCTAATATTCTTCAAATAAAAAAGCAAATCAATCAAAAACAAATTATCCTATTAGTTCTGACGTAAAATTTCACCCTTAAGTACACCCTTTGAAAGGTGTATTTTAAACTCCTTTAAAAAAAATCGGGAAATCAAAATAGTTCATGTTGATAATAGTTCATTTACTTGACTTAAAGTTACAGAAAAGTTTGCATTTATTGTCGTCATTTTTGAACTAATGTTTTAAAGATTTTTTGGCAAACCGGTTGCGTTTTTAAAATACATTAGCGTTTTTAAATTACGGTAGCGTTTTTAAATTATGTAAAAATTTTACTGCGCAATTGTAAACTGTTTTGAACTTTCCTAGCCGTAAAATTGTTACGTTAAAATACGAAGGAAGTAACGTATGGTATTGACAAGGTGAGAAAATTTTATATGGCGGAAAGTAATGTTTAATTAACTTAAATCGCTTAAGTAACTTAAATAAAATTGTAAACCAATACTCTGAGTGGTGGTTACCTTACTGTGAATCAATAAGCAAAATATTTTTAAATATTAATTAGAAAAAAGTTAAATGTCTAATAAACGTTTATTTAAAATAAGCGTTTATAAAACAACTGTTATAATTCCGAAAACTCAGTCATGTTCTATTTCATTCTTAAATTATGTATTCATTTATGTATAAAAATATGTGCAATATCAAAACAAGCTCTATATTTCATAACAACTAACAAGAGTGTCATTCATATCATATTGTAGAGCAAAGCTTCACTCCTAGCATTAAAACTATGCTTGAGTCAAGGCCACTTTCATATGAATATCCTTGTAAATGCTATTTACATGCATACTCATATTAAAGTGTTCAGTTAAAGGTTTTTTGACATCTTCTGACATATGAAAGATGTCAAAAACCTAAATTTTTAAACTTTTGCCTTAAAACTAGTTAAAGTAGAATAACAAGCAATGAAGCATACTAGTGTGGATTTAAATACCTGAATGAAATATATTCAAATATTTAATTAGGCACTTCAGTTACGCGACTTTTTTCGTTTGACAAGTTCAAAATATAAATATGGGCGAATTTTTCGGCAATTTTTTCATACATTATTTTAAAGCTATCTAATTTCAAACCCAATTGGCAGTTATATTTCACTGGCAAAAATTTAAAAAAATTTTGATCTGTGAAAGTTATTCTTCAAAGTTTTTTAAAAATGAAGTTAGAAGATTTTTCGAGTCGTTTTCTCCATAGTTTATTTTATTTACACTTTTTGACAAGTACATATACTGTTTTAAATTGCTTTAAAACACCGCAAAAATCACGCGGGAAACTCTAGCACGTTTACAATGGGAGATTCTACCTCACCCTCCGTATTCATAAGACCTTGCGCCAAGCGACTATCACCTGTTTTTGGCCCTGGATAATCATATGAGGAATCGACAGTTTCAAAATAGAGAAGATCTCGAAAATGAGTTAATTCAATTTTTTAGCTACCAAACTCAAGACTTTTATAAAAATGAAATATACCAGCTTGTTTCACGAAGAGAGAAAGTTATTCTTGCTGAAGGAGATTATTTTTCAGAACAAACTTTATTTTTATGTGTATTTATTTAGGGATCTGCAAAACCGTTCGAACTTTTTGGTTGCCTGATAATTGTGCAGTTTTGGGAATTGGATTTAGTTAATTGCAACTTCTAAAATATGCTGAAAGTTTTGCTTTAAAACATAAAAAATTATTCAAGAATGGAACTCCCACAGAAAAATGGTGGCGTGGAATCTCCAAAAGGCACAAAGATTTAACTTGACGTCAACCAGAAGGTACAGCAGCTATTAGACACGAGTGTATGATTTGTAAAGTGTCGAAATATTTTTCCATTCTCAAAAATGTGGTAATGGAAAACAACCAGAAACCGCAAAACATTGGGAATATGGATGAGACTGGGATGCAGTTTGATTATTGTCCTGGAGAAATAGTTGCTAAAAAAGGAGTTAAGTATCTACCAGTCGTTGGTCAGGTAACCGGGAAACAATCAGAGTAATTGCTTGTGTCAATACGATGGGTAACTCTCTTCTGCCACATTTCATATTTAAAGGAAAAACTACTAAGTCTCTTTCAAGTTTTAAAATTGAAAATGTCTAGACAAAAGTACATAGAGTGTTGCAGACAGTGGTTGGACAAAGCAAGGCGTTGCATTTCTATTGTTTACAAAGACAATTTTTTCCGGAAAATTTGGATTTTTATAAATGTATATGAATTTGTTTACTCTTACAATATAAAAAGCTCTTGTTCTTCAACTTAAGCTTATTTTTCTAGTTTTTACAGAAATTTCATTGCCTTTGACCCAATTGCTCCATATGGGGCAAACAAACACTAGGATTCTTACATATATTTTGGATTTTCATAAATGTGCATGAACTTGTTTACCCTGACATTATGAAAAACACTTGTTCTTTAACTAAAATTAATTTTTACTTTTACAGAGTTTTAATTGTTCCCGGCCCAATCGCGTTGATTCGAAGAATTAGACCTAAAATTATTACATATTTTTTTGATATTTATAAATGTAAATAAATTTGTTCACTCTAACAATTTGAAGAGTTTTATTTTCTTTAACCAAAGTTAATTTTTACGGTTTCAACAACTATTTGTACTTTTAGCCCAATTTGCAACAAAATGGGAAAACGAGGTCTGTGTATTTTTACATATTTACTTAATATTTATAAATAAAAATGAATCGGTGGACAGATTGAAAAAGCTCTTTTTTTTTTAACTAAATTTAATTTTTATTGTTTTTACAGAGCTTTGATTGTTCTTGGCCTCAATGGGGGAAACACGCGCTAAAATTTTTACATATTTTCTTGATATTTATAAATGTAGCTAAAATTTGTTAAGTTTTATTTAAGGATTTATGGCACCAAATTTTGCTTATAAATTTATTTTTCAAATGCCATCAGTGAAAGTTTCAATGAAGTACTTATGCTAAATTATCTTTATTGTTTTCTTTTTTACTAAAGAGTCAAAGCATTTAGTTCTACACATTATTATTCTCATATTTAGCGGCTCCTAGGTAAGGATCCCACTGCTCGATTGCCCCATTTGGTGCAAATTGGTCAAAAGCTATATAAGCTTTGTTAAAACCGTAAAAATTAACCTTAGTTAAAGAAAAAGAGCTTTTTCAAACTGCCAGAGTGGACAAAATCATTTATATTTATAAATATTATGAAAATACGTAAAAATTTTTGGGCTTGCTTTCCCATTTATGGCAGTTTGGCCAAGAACAATCAAAGCTTTGTAAAAACAATAAAAATTAATTTTAGTTAAAAAAATGGGCCTTTTCAAACTGTCAGAATAAACAAATTCATTTATATTTATAAATGTTGGGAAAATATGTAAAAATATACAGAACCCGTTTTCCCATTTCGGGGCAAATTGGGCCAAGAGTACAAATAGCTCTGTTAAAATCATAAAAATTAACTTTAATTAAAGAAAAAGAGATTTTTCAAACTGTCAGAGGGACGCAAAATAGGGTTATTGAGCCCTACATAAATTGTCATAACTTGAGAACCAGTTATCCAAATTTAAAAAACGAGCTCATTTTAAAAACGTCTTTATTATCCGCGTACTTTGGTATTATTTATAGCCAGAGATAATGATAATTGTAAAGTTGTGTAAAGTGCCTAATTTCATTATCTTTATTGATTTTTTTTATTGAACTTAAGCTGAACCTGTTCACAACCAAGTAACAGTATCAGTAGTAGCCTTTCTGAATAAAGTTGTTTCTTGACATGGTTGTTTTAAAATACAATTATGTATCAAACTATAAATCGATTTCATTACATGATATGACAGGCAATCAGCAATGTGTGTTCTAGGTTAACTTTTTTATCTCTCTGCAAGGCCATCGACTTGTGGATACAAGTCAATGGTCTTGTAGAAAGACAAAGTCAGTCAACTAAAAAGGATACCAACAAGATTTATGTTTAATAATATACCTTATGTATAACGAAAAACCTTGTCATTTAATCAATATAAAGTACAAATATAGATTCATTAGTAGTTATTGCAGTCCTTTATATAATGACGAGGTTTAAAATAAACTTTACGAAAGAAAATAGGAACTGTGGAAAAGGTAAAGCCCAATTTATTTTGTACAAAAAATAAAAATAAAAACTTTCACAAAAAACATGCACCATCATCATGCACCATCATCACGCACCATCATCAAAGTATTTTGATGGTGTTGCGTGTTTTTTGATTTTAATCAAAAAATACTCTTGCAAAATCCTAAACGAGATAGCAGTAAAAGTAAAAACTATTTTCCTCACAGAGCTGACAATACCAGGGAAGGGAAGGAATGTAGGGAGGTGAAGATGGGCCAGTGGGGTGCTAGCCCCCACCCCACCCTCCACCGTTTTTTGAAATAAAAATTGTTTCAAAACTATGTAATCTACCTTTAGCGTGTGGGAATCCAAAGTAATATCAACAAGACTTCAACCTTATGAAACATTCTTCCAAAAAAATTCGCTTAAAAAGTTGTAGAAAAAACTTGGGTGTAAAATATTTATTATTTCAAATCATACTGATGGTAAAGAAAATGATTTATTTTCAAAAATGTGTATGTGAAAATCTAACTGAAACTGTTTTTTTTTTAAAGTTCTGAGTGTCAACATATACGTGTTTACAGGTTCTGAGTGTCAACATATACGTGTTTACCATGTTGTTTTGAAGCACATGTTATTAAAACTTTGTTCCAATCTTTGACTAAGATATTTAGCTTATGATGTAAAAAAAATCGCATCAAAAGTTGTACAGTAACAGTTGTATATGGGCGGTTTTTTCTTTGCGGTCATTTGCTAAACAGAAGAGTAGCTTAAATATCCTCGATCATTTTATACTATTTAAATATCCTCGACCACCTTATGGTATTCAAATACCCTCGACCATTTTAAACTATTCAAATATCTTCGATCATCTTTTCTTTTTTTTTAAAAAACAAAAACAAAATTATTTTAATGTCACTTAGTGAAAATTTTAGTAAACTTTATGCTGAGCTAAAATGTTGTTATTATTCTATTTATATTAATTGTTAATAAACACTTAACAAAATTGCATTTTTAGTTTTTTAGTGTTATAATTTGCTTCAAGGTTGAATTATTCTCACAACGTAAAAAATGCATAACTATTTTTGTTATAAACTTTTTTATTAGTTTAAGATTGAATTTCCTTGCACATATATGAAAACTGTTTAATGACAGAAGAATAATAAAAAATCCAATAAAATTATAATGATAACATTTTTTTAGCTTTAAAAATACTCTAATGTTATAAAACTACTGCAAGGGAAATTTAAACGCTTAAACGCTCCTACGCCGTAAAATTTTAATGGAATCATTTTTAAAATGTTTCACGGGCATAGTGGTACATTTTCAATTTAATTTAAATTGACTAGATAAAGTGACCCTTAAAAAGTTATAAACTAAAATGGTATAATAACATTATGTGGTTAATAATAAAAATGTTGTAACAACCATAATTTTAATGATAATAAGAAAAATAATAACAATAACTATGAGAACTTATGGTTTTTTAGATTTACAAGAACAATAACAATATCTTTACCACATTTAATAAATAAGTTCATTAAATAATATAATATCAACTGTAAGGTTTGTGGCTAATACGAGAAGAGCTTCCTTGTAAAGGACAATAAAATAAACAGAGTTGATAAAATATTTTTTTAATAAATAAATGAAAAAGTTAAAAAAAGATAAAAACGCAATACATATATATATATATATATATATATATATATATATATATATATATATATATATATAGAGAGAGAGAGAGAGAGAGAGAGAGAGAGAGAGAGAGAGAAAGAGATTACTGCACCTACTTATTATATAATATATTTACATATATATATTTATATGCATATATATATACATATATATATATATATACATATATATGCATGTATATATACATATATATATATATATATTTATATTATATATATATATATATATATATATATATATATATATATATATATATATATATATATATATATATATATATATATATATATATATACATATATATGCATGTATATATACATATATATATATATATATATGTTGAACGTCGTAATAGCATAAAATAAGTAATTATTTTTAAAAATAACACGATGTTTTTTATTCTTGACATGTTTCGTAAAATTTTATTTACATTTTCAAAAGATTATTTTACAATAATAAAAAACTCTGAAATATATATTAAAAAATAGAAGTCTTTACAGAGAAATATTAACGGACAAAAAATTATACATAATAAACCAATATATTTATTACAAAATAACTCAGTAAATAACCAATAAAAATAACCAACTGTCAAAAAAAAAATATATATATATATAAATAAACTGACAGTAAAATTAAATAGATAAGTTTATAGTATAATGTAAAGCTTGTTTATTAAGTGAGGGACTTTCCCACTTAATGTGGAGGGCTTCTTTTATCTTTAATTTGTGTTTGTTTGGGGCATTATCCAAAATCTCAAAAGAATCACAGTTAGCCAAATTTTTGCAATTAAGAGATAAATTTAAGTGTTTAAATATATGAGATTGTTTATCAATTTTAAGGTGCTCATTTGTTCTAGTTGCCAAGTGTCTGGAGGTTTCTCCAATATAACTGGCATTACAGCCAGCGCAAGAAAATTTATAGACAACATGAGATTTAAGCAGTTTAGGAAGTGACTCTTTTAAGCAAAAACAATCTTGTATTTTATTAGTAGTGAAAATTAATTTTATTAGAATATCCTTGCAATATTTATGAACAATTTTTGAAATTTTCCTTTTAGTGTAATTAGAGTACATTCCAATGTATGGAAGTTTAAAGTATCTTATATTTAAGCTATTAACAATGTTAGACACAGATGGGTTCATTTTCAATATAGGATTTAATTTCATAGTCAATAATTATCAATATAGGATTTAATTTCATAGTCAATAATTTTTTGTGGAAATTTATTATTTTGTAGAACTAATGATAGATTCTTAATATCTTTATCAAAACCAAACCAAGAATTATTAATTTTAAATGTACGATCAATCAAACACCGAACAAGTCCAAATTTGTAGCAAGAGGGAATAAAACTAAAAAAATTTTGTAAAAGACCTGTATACGTTTTTTTGTGATAAACTGAAGTCGTAAACGAGTTGGATTTTTTAATAAGTACATCTAAAAAAGCAATCTGGTTATCTTGTTCTTTTTCCATAGTAAATTTCAGATTTTTATGTTGTTTATTGAGGTGTTTGAAAAATTCTTGAGCTTCATATTCAGAATTAAAAATAGCAATTATGTCATCGACATACCGTTTATAAAAAAATGGTGCTGTAAAAGAGCAGTTCTTCCTTTTAAACATCAAAATGTTATTCAAAATCTATCCTCATATACATTACAAGATGATGAACTTGATTTACTAAACAATGGTCTTGGTTTCGCTTTGCCACCAGCGTTTATAAAAAAGACGGATGTATTCGCTCAATTTGATTGTATTTCGCAATTTCTTAATAATCAACTGAAAAACAGCGATTCAAAACCTCAACTTAAAAGTGAACTTTCCCATTTGGCTAACAACTACGTATACAAATACACTCCATCTGAAAATTGTCTAAGAAAACATAAAATATTAAAAAGACTTCGGAATAATGAGAACATTGTTATTACACGACCAGACAAAGGAAATGGTATAATTGTTCTTAATAAAATTGATTATATAAATTCATTACATAATATTATAAGTAATAAGACTAAATTTAAAGAATTAAAAGAGGATCCAACTATAAAAAGAGAAATATCTTTACAAGGGTATCTTAGAAAACTTTATGAGCTTAAATGTTTTGAAAAAGACATTTACACTAAAATCTATCCTGTAGGATCTCAACCTGCAAGAATTTACGCGTTACCTAAGATGCACAAAGTTAGTAAAGATAGTTCTCTTCCAACATTTCGACCTATCATCTCAACAATCGGAACATATAACTACAACCTTGCCAAACATCTCTCTCATTTATTGTCTCCATATATACCTAAACAATTTTGCACTTTAGACTCATTTTCTTTTGTTGAAGAATTAAAACAAATTAATGTAACTAATAAATTTATTGTTTCATATGATGTTGAAAGTTTGTTCACGAATATTCCTCTTAAAGAAACCATCAACATTGCAACTGATTTATTTTTAAAGATAAAACTAACTCAAAACGTTTTTCAAAAGTTCAATTTAAAAAATTACTTCAGATTTCCACATCCGGTTCACATTTTCTATTTGGCGGTAAATATTACGATCAAACAGATGGCGTTGCTATGGGTTCTCCTTTAGCGCCCATCTTAGCTAATATTTTCGTCGGTTATCATGAACAAACATGGGTCAATAACTGCTCTTTTACAGCACCATTTTTTTATAAACGGTATGTCGATGACATAATTGCTATTTTTAATTCTGAATATGAAGCTCAAGAATTTTTCAAACACCTCAATAAACAACATAAAAATCTGAAATTTACTATGGAAAAAGAACAAGATAACCAGATTGCTTTTTTAGATGTACTTATTAAAAAATCCAACTCGTTTACGACTTCAGTTTATCACAAAAAAACGTATACAGGTCTTTTACAAAATTTTTTTAGTTTTATTCCCTCTTGCTACAAATTTGGACTTGTTCGGTGTTTGATTGATCGTACATTTAAAATTAATAATTCTTGGTTTGGTTTTGATAAAGATATTAAGAATCTATCATTAGTTCTACAAAATAATAAATTTCCACAAAAAATTATTGACTATGAAATTAAATCCTATATTGATAATTATTGACTATGAAATTAAATCCTATATTGAAAATGAACCCATCTGTGTCTAACATTGTTAATAGCTTAAATATAAGATACTTTAAACTTCCATACATTGGAATGTACTCTAATTACACTAAAAGGAAAATTTCAAAAATTGTTCATAAATATTGCAAGGATATTCTAATAAAATTAATTTTCACTACTAATAAAATACAAGATTGTTTTTGCTTAAAAGAGTCACTTCCTAAACTGCTTAAATCTCATGTTGTCTATAAATTTTCTTGCGCTGGCTGTAATGCCAGTTATATTGGAGAAACCTCCAGACACTTGGCAACTAGAACAAATGAGCACCTTAAAATTGATAAACAATCTCATATATTTAAACACTTAAATTTATCTCTTAATTGCAAAAATTTGGCTAACTGTGATTCTTTTGAGATTTTGGATAATGCCCCAAACAAACACAAATTAAAGATAAAAGAAGCCCTCCACATTAAGTGGGAAAGTCCCTCACTTAATAAACAAGCTTTACATTATACTATAAACTTATCTATTTAATTTTACTGTCAGTTTATTTATATATATATATATATTTTTTTTGACAGTTGGTTATTTTTATTGGTTATTTACTGAGTTATTTTGTAATAAATATATTGGTTTATTATGTATAATTTTTTGTCCGTTAATATTTCTCTGTAAAGACTTCTATTTTTTAATATATATTTCAGAGTTTTTTAATATTGTAAAATAATCTTTTGAAAATGTAAATAAAATTTTACGAAACATGTCAAGAATAAAAAACATTGTGTTATTTTTAAAAATAATTATATATATATATATATTTATATTATATATATATATATATATATATATATATATATATATATATATATATATATATATATATATATATATACGACTATATGTTATGGAAATTTACATAAATTAAAGTTGTATATATTCCTTTATATATTTAAATTTGATCTTAGATTTTGAATATATAGAGCTATTTATTTTCTGATATGTAAACTTTGAATTTTTTTCCGTCTGTTTTTAAATAAATTATTATTTTAATTTAAGATAATTACATAGAATTATTGTCTTCTAAGAAAGCCATGGTGTCATCTTGTCATAGTACTTCGACAACTTTATGTATATACAGAGTTTGCTAACAACGATTCTTCTTCAGCTTTGTCATGCGCATCGTTTTCATCATTTTGCATTTGAAAACTTTCAATGTTATTATTTGACCGATAGTTACTCTCTAGTGAGATTTTCTGCAAGGTATCTTGATCCTCGTCAGATTCTTCAGCATCCGAAACACTTTTAAGGGTGTTGGCTGTAGAGCCATCACGATATCGTACCAAAACATTTTCTAAGTAGTTATTATGCAAGTTTGCAGGCAAAACCTTTGGAGAAATACTCATTTTTCTTTGATTTGAATCGCTTATATTCTGAGTTGATGATTCCGATAACGAACGCAAATAATTTAAAGCATGACTATTAGTGCTTGACCAAACGTTAGATTCTCCACTACATAAACCTTAAAATAATTTTTTTTAATGAAAAATAAATATTTGTTTTCAAAAAATACTTTTTAATCAAGAAAACTAAAATAGTCTGGCTTAAAATTGATAAATTTTAAGCAGATTATTTGACTCTTTTTCGAACTTAATTTGCCTTGACTTCCCAAAACTTACCATGACTTCCCAAAACTTACCTCGACTTCCAGTGCTTATTTTTCTGGCATTAACACTAACTTTTCTTTCAATTCTATTTAAAAAAAACAAAAATAAATAAAAGTTTAGAATAAAACTTAAAGACAAATTGAAGATTAAAGTTAAAAGAATAGAGTTGTATTACTCGTATAAATTGTTAAATACTAGTTACATTTAACTACTAACATGAGTTGTTTTTGCCCCCCTCCAACTAGCGAGGTTTTTTTAGAAATAGTTGCTTGTCCACTTTCGAGAGTTTTTTGAACAGCTTCTTCTTCTCTTTTTTTTCTTTAATAAAAAAATAAAAAATTCTTAAAAAGAAATATGTATCATCAAAATGCAAGTAATAGCAGACTTTTAAATTCTATATGCTTTAGTGTGAACTTAAGCGCTAAAGGAGACATAAAAAAAGATTGCTGATAAATCTAAGTATAATTCTTTTATTTGTCAAAAAAAGGTTTTCTAACAAACCCTAAAAGGTTAGTTGTTTGCGTGATTCGCCATAGAAAACTAAGCAGCCGCGGCATAGTGGTTAAAGCGCTTGTTTATTAGCAAAAGATCCGAGGTTCAAAGCGAGCTCTGGGCATATTTTCGCGTCATTTGTAAGTAAGGAAGAGTGAACTTCCAAGTCAAATGCTCACGCAACAAGACCGTTAGGTTTTATTATAAGAAAAAACACAACATCTCTTACCACATTTAAGCCGATAATTATAGGTATTTGAGAAAATAAAAGTACGTACGCCATAACTTCTCTGTAGTGGTTATACATGACGTAAGCAATAACTCCACCAAAAAATACACAAAAGCAGACGACCACTACAATTAAAAATAAATTTCCTTTTGATTTATCTAAAGTGTCATGAGGAATGTGTACAGTCACATTTATGACATTTTCATTGGTAGACGTAATGTTTGCAACATCGTATACGTCAGTTTGCTTTAAATAATTCGTAGAAATCGGGGACTTTCTCAACATTTGCAATCTAAACAATTGTTATAAAAATAAATATCGGTAATAAAAATGTTTTCTTGTCTCATATCAAAACTTTAAAACGTATAGAATTTTTCATTCAGAGCGAGATTATGAAGATTTTCCAGATTATAAGAGTTATTATGATTAAAAGATATAATCTTATTTAATAATTATTGTGTTTTTAAAACGAGAAATTATTGATTCTAAAAACATGGATATGATTTGTGTATTATGTATTTAGTATTTAGTAAAACTTTCAACAAATTTGGAAAAATTAGGAAATATTTATATATATATAATTATATATATATATATATAAATTTATTAAGTTGATTCAAAAAAATGATAATAATAAATAAAATAGGAAAAAAAAAAATTGATTTTAATCGTATAAGTGCTTTTTAGAGGGATAGTTTAGTTTAAAAAACTACTGCGATGCTAAATTTTAGACAGTAAAACATCAAATGTCAAACTATTTGGATACAAACCAATACCTTTGGCCTTTAAGGGTTTTAGCAGGCGTGGCTGTACTCAACAGCCTTGGTCATAAACACTTTTCTGGTCTTCTTCTAGTAATAAAAAATAGTATATACACAATATATACATTTTTAAATAACGAACAAGTGTAGCATGACACTCCTTAAAAAAACAACAACACCGATTTCACAAAAAAAAAAGTCAACATTTTCAAATAACATTTAATTTGCTAAATATTATAGAATTACTTGTTTTTTATAGGTAATTATTAAGTTGCTATACAATTACCTGAAAAATATGTTTAACTAAAAATATGTTTAAAAACTCTTGCTTGTAAGAATTAATTGGCATACGCATATAAAATGTTTATGCAATAAAACAGACGGACTAGGTAAATCAAAGATTATCATAAAATTAAAGTATCCTAAAGTTTGGTTTACAACCATCCATTGAAATTCATATAAAAGAGCTATTTAAAAGAATTCTATAAAATAGATATTTTAAACGGATTTTAAATTATCAAGCTTTACAGTGTTCATAATAGAAACTTACATGTAATATATCTTTTATTATTATATATTATATAAGTTTTATATAATAAAAACCTAAAAAAAATAATTTTAAATATCTGAAAACTTTGCATGATTATTGAAAGGGTTAGCTAGGGCGGTCAAAATGTTCTCCTTGAGGGTCCTAGAATTTTACAAGGTATATTATAAGCCCTAAAAAAATTAGATTTTCTCTTAACTATTTTAGCCGCCTCAATTTTTTACTAGCTAAGAATCTTCTAAGGAGTCCGGGTCAGAGATCTAAAATATTTTTTTATACAATTCATCAATTCAAAATAATTTTAAAAAAATGTTTTTAAAAATCAATCAAAAGTTTATAAATAAACGATATAGTTTGTATAATATATCAAAGCGTAATCAGTATGGGCGTAAATATATATTTTTAGTGGTCAAGAAAGGTAACTAATTTATAGAAAAATAAGGAACCATTTTACTAAAGCGTTAGGAAACGTTATTGCTTACTTATTCAATTTTATAAACTAAACCAAACAAAATAGTTTTACTAAAAACATTCAAATCAAGCATACTTCACATCAAAATTGTGAGCTTAATGATGAAATGGTAGAAATTGTATGCTTAATTAAAATGAAAAAATAAAAGCTTGTTTCTAATACTTACTATAAATATTACACTCATATTACTTACCGATATTCCTGTTTAAATATTTTAACCAAATTGAGCTAATCTAACTCACAAATCCCCCCCTTCCTTTTTTTCATTCTTTCCCTCTTTTTTCAAATGTCAAATGTTTTAACATTATATATATATATATATATATATATATATATATATATATATATATATATATATATATATATATATATATATATATATATATATATATATATATTGCAAAAGATGCTTATTCAATTTTAATTTTTTTTTTTTAATTTCTTTTTTATGGATATTTGAACTTTTTTATTAACAAAAAAATTCAAATATCTATATTCCATTCTAAAGAATATTTTTTCAAGTCTCCAAAATCCAGATATCAAAACTTCTGTTTTTCAGTTTCGGATTAAACATTCACCGAAAAATGAATTGTAATTAATTAAAGATAAATATTAAGAACTTTATAGCAACATTAAAAAAAGTTCATATACTAACATAAATTTATATAGCAACATTTAAAATAATTTATAGCAAACAAAATTTTTTATAGCAGATAGATATGCATGCGCCAAGCTTTTACTAAAAGAAATTAATGCTTTAAACGTATGCGAACTTAACATTTATTAAAATTTATCGTTTATGTTTAAACTTCATAATAACATGCTTCCATTATATTTTCATCCAAATTTCTCTTTAATTAATCGCAGATACTTAAAAAGATAATTCGATTGACAACTTTTACACTTAAAAAATCGGGCTACTCAATTACTTGTCGGGGTTCACGTCAGTGGAACTCACGTCAGTGGAACTCACGTCAGTGGAACTCACGTCAGTGGAACTCGATCCTGAATGATGAATAATTAAAGCATTTTTTTAAAAAACCGTGAAACAACATTAGTTAAATTTAACCAATAAAAACATTTTTTTGTGTTTTTAATATTTCAGTATTTGTATTTTTATTTTTTGTTTTTACCTATTACGGAAAAAAACACATCAATAACTCTATTTTAATTGTGTTCAGATTGCGCAGTTAAACATCCAGTGCAAAGTCCGTCGGCTTACTATATGCTATCGTTCTAATTCGACAACTTCTGACATTTGCTCTTGTTTACTTCGTTCTTCTTAAGACTCACTTACTCTTGGTCCGTCGAAGCGGGTTATAACCCCTTTTAGTTAGCTGAACTCACGTATCTGCTGGCCTTGGTATGTGGCTTTTAAATAGCAATTAGCCGAAGGAAGAACAAACCACAATAACACTCGTTTTTATGTATTTACGATTGTATTTTTAACTTTTAAATATGTAAGAAATAATTTTATGCTTATATATTTAATGAATATAAACTCACTTTCTAGTTCTGTATTTTACCACCAAATAGTTTACATGAAAACAACTGAGTTTATTGTTATATATTTTAAAAAGATCATTTTGATACTATGAAAAAGTTAGAACCACTACATTCCTACACCTTTTATGTTTTTTTATATTTTCTTTAAGGTACCACAGAAAAAATCTAGTATGCAGATTTTAAAGTATAGTCCATTATCATTATGTCGTATTATATATTCATATTTTTTCTTATAAAAAACAGTTAAAAAAACTCATTAATTATTCATGATTGCTAAAATTAATCTTAAAAATACTTATTAATTATTCATAATGGCTGAACCTCTAATGAGGTGGCGAAACTAAAAGTTTTAAAACTATATCACTCAAATTCCAGTTTTCAAATGAAGCTAAAACTTTGCATGCTCGTTCAGATAATAGATTGGCGTTTAATCATTTCCTTGAAAGTTTCTTCAGATTTTAATGAAAATCAGCTCCAGAAAGCACTAGAAAGCGTACTTTTATATACTTTTAGGAACTGCTAATATCCTATTTGCGAGTCTACTAACCAATGTTTCCTTGGTTCAATTTTTTCGATACTTGAGTATATCAGTAGGTTGGGTGTAAGGTAACTTTTCCAAATTAAACTCTGCTTCACAATATGCTTTTGTTGGATCTTGCAGAAAGTTCTTATGCGTAGTTTCTATAAATTGTTTTTAAGGTATCAAAAAAAACATTTTATGTTTTAAGCAATAGGAGTATCATTTAGCAATTTTGACGACAACAAAAAATTGCGACAACAAGTTGTCACTAATCAATTATTTCATATCTTGTAGAATAAAAACTTTTTTTGATTTATAAAAAGATTTCATAAAAAATTTATAACGTCTTAGGTCAAGAAAATGAGCACTTGTACAATTTTTTTGATATTTTACATTTTATTTGATATGAGCAATTTTTAATAGTTGTTTTTAAGCAAACTAATAGTAATCTTGTATATGGTTGTTTATTGGAAGTTCTTATTTATAAATATATATTGAAATTTTGGTATTATAGGTGTGTTAAAATTTGATGTTCTTTTAGCAAGCTATAATTTTATTAACAGATTGTTTCAAGTCCAAATTGGAAATAAAATAATATTATTCCAAGAAGAAATTAAAATGTTGTTGCAACTCGTTGTCAGATCATAAAAGCGGGACTTCACAACTCTGCAAAAACGCGGGACTTCACTTCAGCGAAAAAAACAAATTTTTTTGTAATACTTGTAATAATCATATTTGTAATTATACATGCAAAAAAAAAAGTTTAATTTTAGAAACATTTGTTTTTTAACACCAAAGTGGGAGCTTAAGCATCCTGAATATGCTGCAGCTCCCTAAATTGCAAAAGGAGTTCCGTTATGAAAGATTTCTTGTTTTTACCTAAAGAAGTTAGAACTCTTAGATTTCTTGTTTATATCTAAAGAAGTTAGGACTCTTTTCTTGTTTCTGGAGAAGTTAGGATTCTTAGTCAATAATAGTAAGCAACCAAGAATCAGTCTGAATGCTTGGAAAAAAAGATGTCACTAACTTCAAAAACTACTTTTTTGTTTGTAGCTACAAGTACAAAGTCGTCTACATATGATTATTATAAATGCGTTATAAATGATCAAAACTTTTATATTTGAACAACAATATTTAAAGAAGGCTGAAATATTATTTTAAACTAAATAACTAATAAATTCATACATTTTTGCTCCAAAAAGTCAGAAAAGAGAAACTGCTAAAATGTCACCACACAACCAGTTCTTTGGTCTGGATTTAGGTTTAATAAAGAAATATTATGTTATATATTTTTTAGCAACTTCAAAACCAGTATAAAACTTTTTTGACCAATTTTAAAACCAGTATAAAACCTTTTTTAGCAACTTTAAAACCACTATACAACTTTCTTTAGCAACTTCAAAAACAGCATAAAACCTTGTTTAGCAACTTCAATACCGCTACAAAATATATATAATTTAAATTAGGTAAATGGTGGCATTTTGTGTTATGGTACAAGTCAATAACATACACAATATAATAATGTAGCAATTTAATCACTATTAAACATTAGGAGATAGTAAAACATAGTACATACTAAAAAAAAGTATCCACAGGAGTTTTCTTTGTAAAAATAACTACTCCAAGCATGAATTCATAGTTACCTGAGTTACCAAAGTTACCTAGTTCGGTTTTTCATTGTTGTCAAGAATTACTCGGCGGGAGTTATTTTATATGCAATTTGTTATTCTAAATATGTGCTATAGAGATAAAAAAAAAAAAAATCATTAGACTAGTACGACGAATAATAATCTTTTACCAATCTGTTTTAATAATTTTTTTTTTTTTTTTTTTTTTGCCGCAAATTTATTTCTAAGATTTTACTCAATTGTTTTTATTGTTTTTATTTATTGAATAACTCATGTTAATTTTTCTATTTTTAACGATTAACTTGAATTCAATTAAAAATAGTTATTTTTTATTTTATTTTTAATATCATTTATAGGAAGACGATTAAAAACTTATATGTAAGTTGTTTATTCATGATTTCTCGATAAGAATAATTTTTTTAGTATGGTATAGAATTGTTATCCGGAAGATTTCGCTCAATTCCGGAAAAATAAAATTCTTACGTAAGGATATTGAGAATCAGTAATTATTTTTTTTTCGTACCGAATTTTACGAAACAAAAAACCCTTTAATGTTCATTTCGCAAATGCTACTTACAAAATGTAGCTTTTCGCAAATTGAATTACGAAATAAAACTATTTTGCTACATACCAAAGAAGCGCTTACGGAAGTCGCACTTGCAAAACGAACTCTTTTGCTAAAAGACGTGTTGAAGTCTATAAAAAAATTTTGTTGGTCAAACGGATATAATTATAAAAAATAAAATTTTTATATACCAAAATGTTCATAATAAAATTTTATTTTCAGTTTTGCCAAATATGAACATTTCAAGGTTTTATTTTTTAAAATATTGATAAAAAACCAAATTTCTTTCGAAACGAAACTCTTTTTCACCGCAACTTGCGAAACAGTTCTTATCGGAAAAAAACTTATAAAACGCGCCATAATAAATATATTTAATTACGTTTTATGAATCAAATACGTAAAATTAGCTAAGTAATTAAAAACTAATTTTTTATATGATATTGATAAGTTTCAGTTTTGAACTTTTATAAAAAAATCAAGACTTTCATAAAATATACTTTTTAGAATTTCATTTAATGAATTAAATAATGTAGATAACTTGAACAACATAAACATACAAATGCAATTGCGAAATCGGGAAACAACTCATTTGTTGAAATCAAAAAAAGAATTATTTAAGTGACGAATGCTAAAAATAGAATAATTCTATATTTAGTCAGTTTCAATTTTTTTATTTTTGAGGTACTCTGTTATATGCGCTTTCGCTTTTATTACCTCAATAACAACCAATAACTTTAAAAAAATTTTCAAGACATTCTTTTTCAATGATTTTCTTAAAATGTTTTCCTTAATAAATTAAAAAAAAAATGTCAGGGTGGGAAGGTGGAAAAGGCATTTGTTGCCTTTATATATATATATATATATATATATATATATATATATATATATATATATATATATATATATATATATATATATATATATATATATATATATATATATATATATATATATATATATATATATATATATATATATATATATATATATATATATATATATATATATATATATATATATATATATATATATATATATATATATATATATATATATATATATATATATATATATATATATACATATATATATATAGCGACCTTATTTTATTTAAATAATAAGTAAAAACACTTTTTTGTATAACAGTTAAATGAATGCTTTCCCAGTGAAAAATAAAACCGCGTCCCACATGGGTTCCGGGTGGGTTCCGTGTGGGATTGATGGGATTTACGTGGGACGGATTTTCCCATGTGGTATCCGTATGGAAATTTGTCACCTTAAACCCATGTGGGATTACCCATGTGGGAACCACATGGTATTTACACACATGGGAAATCCCACGTGGGTTTCCTGTTAATTAATTTGAAAGCTGGAAACAAAAAAAAAACTTTTTAAAAAAAGTTAAAATAAAAATTTTTAAACCGACATTGCATTGCGTTTATATTGTGTGAAAATACTTTATATTAATATAGAGAATGGCAAGCAAGTATGTAAGTACCACGAATAATGTTTATGTTTCTTTATAGAAATAAGATTAAGATTTGTGCAAATAGACGTATTATTCGGATAATATAATAGTTATTTGAATTTAGATTTTGAGTAAATTATTTGCAAACAATTAACTGATGCAAGTTGAAATGTTGTCAAAAACCAATTTTGCATGCATGGGACACTGCAGTGTCCCACAAAGAAATGCAGGTTTGAAAGAAAGAATTCCCAATTTTCTTCATTAAAAAAAAAAAAAAATAGGATGGAGATGGGTTTCTGTAACTTTTTTTATGCTCCAAAACTTTAGATAAAATAACTTTAGATAAAATAAGGTCCTTAAGACTTAAGGGACTTACGAACTACATTGAGGAAGAAAAACAGGATATTTACAGAAACTTTTCAATTTTTAATTTGGAGTACCACAGTGTTATTGGGAATAAAGCCTCTGGATCTAGTTCTCAAAGTAATATGATCTAAAGTAATGTTTAAATAAAATAATATGCTTTGAAATGCATATAGTTATACATATAACTCCTGATAGTTAACTATATGTATAACTAGTTATACATGTAATTTGTTATAAAAACTTATTTTTTAAGGTTATGCTTAAACAAATTAGTACAAATTAATTCAAATTCAAGATTTAGTTCAAGTTCAAGTTAAAGTTCTTATTTATTCATTGTTTTTGTTAATTTTATATTTATTTGTTCAAATTTATCAGTTAGCACTATTTTTTACTACAGTAAGAATGTTTATCATTGTTGAACATGATTTTATTAGTAACTTAATTTTATTTTCAACATATTTTGACAACACCCTTTATATTTTAAATGATGACAGCTTTACTTTTCTATTGATGTTAAGTTTATTACGTTTCAATAACTCAGATTGAATCTTAACTGAATTATTGTAAGCTTTGTAGGGGTTCGTTGTATATCAAATGGTGTTGTAAATAAAGTAAAAATAATATATATATAAATATATATATATATATATATATATATATATATATATATATATATATATATATATATATATATATATATATATATAACATTAAAACAATAAAATTGATATTTTATTGTTTTAATGTTATTTATTTAAAATTTCACTTTAAAATGAATACCATTAACATTGTGATGATAATAGCATTAGGAAACTAGTATTTATGTATTATTATTATACTATAAATAAATAGTTTTTTAATTCATTTTATAAAATAGAGACTGACAACTGATAATTAATGGAAATAAATACAAATTATAAAAATTATGTAAACTTCATTTATTATTTCTAAATACTATATTAATGTTAGTCTACAAAGTTAAAATCAATTTAGAGCATTGTTATTAGTTCTTTTGCGATTTGCACTTCCACTTCTTTCTCTCAAATTTATAAAATAGGTGGTCAAAGCTTGCTCAATAAGCTTGCGCATAACAATGCTTTTTTCTTACACTTTCTAAAGAGAAATATGGCAAATTGATTACTTATTTTACCTAAATCATAGGGTCATCTATGCATAATGATGTCAGATGATGACCCATTTATTGAACACCTTCACCCTTAATCAAACTCAGTCAATTTTTTGCCATCTCCCATTGAAAATGATGTCAGTTTTTATTATCATATTATGATGGTATATCTGAATTGTTAATATAATATAAAATTTGCATATACCATCAATTTTTTTCTGGTTCAATTATACATTTATTCTCAACAGTACTAAAAGTAAAAAAAAAAAAACATAAATTGTTCTTTCACATATGCAAGCTAATTTCTGAATTTAAATTGTTTTTCCTATGATCCTCTGCAGTTTTAAGCAACAAAAGCAAGAAGTTTTTAGACCACATTGTTGGTGTAAATATCTCTAAAACCTGCTCATAGCTAGCATAAATTGTTTTACTTTTTTTTAAATAAAATATGTTACTTTTTTTTTAAATTCAATTTTTTAATTGACATTTTTTTGGTCTCAACATCCCCTCCCCATTGTCAATTATTGTTAAACTCACATTGCCCCTCTATCTACTGGCATCATTTATGGATGATCCCATAGCCTAAATACTATATATATATAGTATATATATATATATATATATATATATATATATATATATATATATATATATATATATATATATATATATATTATTTTTACTTTATTTACAACACCATTTGATATACAACAAACCCTTACAATAATTCAGTTAAAATTCAATCTGAGTTATTAAAATGTAATAAATTTAACATCAATAGAAAAGTAAAGCTGTCATCATTTAAAATGTAAAGGGTGTTGTCAAAATATGTTGAAAGTAAAATTAAGTTACTAATAAAATCATGTTCAACAATGATAAATATTCTTACTGTAGTAAGAATTAGTACTAGTTAACAAATTTGAACAATAAATATAAAATAGTGAAAAACAATGAACAAATAAGAACTTGAACTTGAACTAAATCTTGAATTTGAATTAATTGGTACTAATTTGTTCAAGCATAACCTTAAAAAATAAGTTTATATAATAAATTTTATGTATAACTAGTTATACATATAGTTAACTATCAGGAGTTATATGTATAACTGCATGCATTTTAAAGCATTTTATTTAATTTATATATTACTTTAGATCATATTACTTTGAATACTGGACCCAGAGACTTTATTCCCAATTACACTGTGGTACTCCAGATTAAAAATTGAAAAGTTTCTGTAAATACCCTGTTTTTGTTCCTCAATGTACTTCGTAAGTCCCTTAAGTTTTATGAACCTTATTATATATAAAGTTAAAAGTTTTGGAGCCTAAAAAATGTTACAGAAACTTCCCTATCTCCCCCCTATTTTAATATTTTTTTTTAATAAAGAAAATTTGACTTTCAAACCAGCATTTCTTTGTGGGACACCGCAGTGTCCCATGCATGCATGCTTGGTTTTTGACAACATTTGAACTTGCATCAGTCAATTGTTTGCAAATAATATACTCAAGAACTATATTCAAATATCATATGAACATGTTAGAGAATGTTCATATGATATTTGAACATCACAAATTTAATAATATTGTTGTGATATGTTATATAAATAATACCATAATAGATTATAATATGAAAATAAAATAGGATATGAAGGCAATGATCAAAGAATAAATTTACTTATAGAAATTTAGACGTTTGTTTATTAGTTTCAGAATATTATATTATGTGTGACCACGGCCTTCTATAATAACAGGCCTTGACATTGCGCAACAAAGTTGTTAAACTGAAGGCCAATTCCTAATACTGTGTTAACATTTTCATCTTTTAACATTAGACGAAAGTTTGTGTTCACGTTTTTTTAATAAATCTTTAAAATTTGATTGGTTTTAAATTAGATAGCGCAACTTCAAGACGATAACGTTGTAAGGTTCAAGGCGTTACATTGTAAGGTAATAATATTGTCAAACTAACGGTAAGTTTTTTTAATAATTAAAATGCTGTGTATCTCTTTGCAAGTCGAACTATCTCAACTACAACAAAAATATCAATTTATACAACTACAACTACAATATCAATTACAACTACAACAAAAATATCAATACTCAGCTACAACAAAAATATCAATTTATAAATTCCCGAAGAATGTAGAGGAGAGAAAAAGATGTAGTGAAGCTATCCCAAGAACTGGTTTTATTGTTACAGACTATACAGCAGTATGTCAATTTCATTGGCCAAATGAAGCACCTTTTGAAAGCAAATATGGGAAGCAACGACCTTTAAACCCACTATCTGTTTTTAAAAATATTCCGCCTAGTTGTTTAGCCACACCAGCAAGTAAAGTTAGAAAAACTGTAACTTCAAGCGGTTTTCGAAGCATTTTACCAGATGAGTTAAATGATTTTCTAAAAGAGGATGAACTTATATTTGACGATATTCAATCTTTGTTAAGTGATAATACCAATGTTATTGTTTTCCAGCTTAATAAAAAAAGTTTACACATACAATCAAAAATGTACAAACTTGGTGTTCCATTATTTATTTTAGTAATTTTCAATGATTATTCATTTGTAGCTAACCATAATGGCACAACTTGTAATATTTAATCTTTAGCTGTAAACAAATTAAAGTTAATAAAAACAAAATCAGCTTTATTTGAAGCAGTTAGATTTTTAAAAAATAAAGAAAGTTCGCTTCAGTCAAATATTCGATTCAAACACCTTAATGCTATGAGAAAAGTTAATGTTAGTGAAGTTTTATATACTTCAGATATTATATGTTGAGCATATGAGTATTTTGCTATGCGAAGAAGTTTATATGATTGTTTGTGTATTGACTACAAGTTGCCAAGTGTAAGGACTTTAACACGATTGACTTCAAAAATAAGCTCAATGGAGGACCTAAGTTTCATAAATAGTATTTTTATGAATTTTATCATTTATGATTAAATGTCATTTTTGGAGGTCCAGAATTTATATGTAGAGCTCAACCTGTTGGAAATTGTTCCTCTGAATTTCAGTTTGCTCAATGTCAACAAATTGTTGATACGATAAATAATATTGAAAATAGTAAAACACTGTTAATGATTTTTTGGAATGTTTAAAACAGTTGATAGTAAACCATGGTTAACAACATCAGGTATATATTTATTGCATGATTATGTGCATCTCTTAAAATCTATACAAAACAATTGGTTGTTTTATATAGGCAGAAAAGACTGACGATTGGCAGAAAAGACTGGCGAACTTCAATTTTTGAACAATAAAGAACTGGCTTTGGCTGAGTGGAGTGATTTAGAAACTTTATATATAACTGAGTGCAATAGTCTTTTTTAACTCTCTAAACTTACACCTAAATCAGTTTATCCAAAACCAATAGAGAGACAATATGTAAAGTTTTGTTTGTCTGTTTTTTGCGAAGAAACAGTAGCTGCATTAGGAACGCATCCAGAGATTGAAAATAAAGCATTTGAAGGTACTGCTGTATTTATTGAAAAAATAACTTTTTTTCGAATGTTGTTAATGTCAAAGCACCTGGTGCTGGCATTCGGTTTAGAAATGAATTATGCAGAGAAATCCACTCAGTTGGTGATCAACAGTTACAACTGCTACGAGGTATTGCTGAACTGTCAAATTTTATGAAACCTACAGGTAAGCGTGTAAAACAGCTTACGCTAGATACTAGCAATGCAATAGCGCATTCATGTTATGGCTTTATTGATCTCTTAGAAACTTTGTTGAGTAATGGAGCAAAGTATGTCTTAATAGGTTGGTTTTCAACAGATCCACTTAAAAAGCTTTTTCTAAGCTTCGACAGGGATCTGGAGGTACTTACTTTATAAAGGCTAAATCTGTAATTGAAAAAATTAATATTCAACATACTAAATTGATATTACAACTTGACATTCCTGTTGATGGTATCGATGGTCATACTTGTGACATATGTTTTAGAGATATTTCTACTGATGAAAAAGAACTTCTGGATAATATACATGATCTTGAAAGCTCAGTTAATAAATCTACATTAGTGGCTATAGTTTACATAGCTGGCTATGTGCAAAAAAGCGAAATAAAAATTTATGATGATTCTACCAATTATTATTATAAATACGGAAGTATATTCTAATATTCTGCTAAAGAATTACTCACTAATTACCACTCCCAAAATACTAAAGCTATCATAATTTATGTGAAAATTAGTTTTGTAATTTATTGTGCTATTTACTTGTTATGTTTTTTATTTTCTCATTAGCCTATATGTCTCTCAATATGTTTGGATTTGTAAATATTTACCCTGTTGAGATATATTGATAAAACTTTTTTTTTGCTTGAATCAACTTTTGTTGGTGTTTTTTATTGTTGCTGATTTTTATTGTTACCATTTTTAGCAACAAAAAAAAATTAAAAATACAGTTATCTTTCTATTATATAGATATATACTTTGTTATAGTTCTGCTTGTTATTGATACTATTTAATATTACATAAATATTCTTAATGAAATTTGAAATACAAAAAGCATGATTATCTTTTAACAATTTTTTGGTTTTCTTTTTATATTTCCGTCTTTACTAGAGATTATTATTAGAAAACATAGACTGCCATTACACCCTACCTAATATAAAAATATATCAATATAAGTAAAAGTGAAAGTTTAATCGGCCTTCAGTTTTTACGGCATTTTGCGCGATGTCAAGGCCTGTTATTATAGAAGGCCGTGTGTGTGACAAAAAAGTAAAGATACTTTTGCATCCAGTGGCTATTGCACCCAACGTCTGCATCATTGAAAAAGTAGGTTTTTACATTTTTGTTTTTGTTTTTTTGTTTTACTACTTATCCTAATTGATCACTTTTTTTCAGGATTCTCCTCATGGGTTCAAGCTCATTACGCATAATATGTGTTCAATTACCCATAATACGTTAGTCATTGTAAGTAATAAATTAGGAAATAATTATTTGTGAAATATTGTAGTCATTAATGACTTCAACCTGGGTCATAATTAAAATTGCTCGACTAATAAGGTTCCTTATTAAAATTGCTCTCTTTCTCTCTCTCTCTCTCTTTCTCTCTCTCTCTCTCTCTCTCTCTCTCTCTCTCTCTCTCTCTCTCTCTCTCTCTCTCTCTCTCCCTCTCTCTCTGTCTCTCTCTCTGTCTCTCTCTCTCTCTCTCTCTCTCTCTCTCTCTATATATATATATATATACAGAGGCGTAGAAAGAATTTTTTGGTGTTCGAGATAGGTAACTTCCAGACATGGAGCAAACTCCAAACATTTATATGTTTATACTTATGTCAAATAATGAGGGTTTGCAAAAAATTGCGATGATTGGAGGCTGGGAACAAAAAAGCCCCAAAATTTTCGCCCCCCTGCCCCAAACGTGAGAGCAACAAGTTGATGAAGTATTTTTTGTACTATTCTTAACTAGACTTATATTCATCGATAAATTTTAAGTTTCATAGTATTATCTATTAGCGTTTAAAAATTATTACTATATAAAATGTGCAACCCCCTCAAATTGAGGGGGGTTTAAACTTTATATGGTCATAATTTTTGAACGCTAAAATATTTTTAAATCGACAAAAAACGGCGTTTAAATCGCAAAAGAAAAAATAATATTTTCAATATTCATTTTGGATGTATTGATTAATAGCATTTATTTTAAAATAAATTCATTTTGCAACACGTTTTTTAATTTTATAAAATTTCGTCATAATAGTTTAAGGTAAATCCCACAGGTTATAAGTGGAAAACATCACATGTAAAAGATCAAAAATGTTACACATTTTGAATACCAAATGGGATAAAGTAGCAAATACCAGATTAAGTTAAGCCTCTCTGAAAGCTTTGATGATTAATTTTAAATAACTATTCAAGTAATTTTTAAATTAAAAGACTTTTAAAAATTATCATAGAAGCATTCGGACTTTCATTTGTCTAGTATTGACTACTTTTATACCATTTGGATTAAAATATGTGGCATTTAAGATCTATAACATGTAGTATTTTCCACCTATATCCCATGTAGGATTTACCACATAAAACCCATACCATGAAACCCACATGGGACAAAATAATAATTCCCATATAGATTACACATGGTAAAAATCCACGCGTATCCCATATGGGATTTACCATATGGAATCCATGTGGGATTTACCATATGAAACCCACATAGGACAAAATAATAATCCCCACATGGGTTACATATGGAAAAAATCCACGCGTATCCCATGTGCGCTTTTTCACTGGGTTCGAGTCTATTCCGTAAGCGCACATTCCGAAACGCTCCTTCCGTAAGAAACTGCTTTGCAAGTATTCTTTCGAAATGATTTCTTTTGCAAGTTTCTTTTCGTAATTGGTTCTTACAGAATTATTATTATCTTTTTTTTTTCGTATAGGGTAGGGTAGGGTAATCTGAGCCTATTTTTACCTATTTTTGACTTTGAGTAAAAAAAAACTTTTTAGGTATCGGTTTTCTGACCAAAGATGTCTTAAAATCATGATTGGACATCCTACTAAACAAATTTAACAAAAAACTATTATTTAAAATGCTATCAATAAGTCTGGGGAGCCTTTATTTGAAGATGCCTATATAGATGTACCTATATATTGGATCTTCATAAAATATTGATAGTTCTGGTTTAAAATGCTTATGAAAAATCTGGCATACATTCTATATACACGCACCTTTTTTATAGTATTTATACAAGGTTTTATTTAAAAAAGTAGTTTCAAGTTATTTTTATTGAAAAAGAAAGTAAATACACAGCATAACAATAAAAGTTAAAAACTCGGTCAAATAAA
This sequence comes from Hydra vulgaris, assembly GCF_038396675.1. NCBI lineage: Eukaryota > Metazoa > Cnidaria > Hydrozoa > Anthoathecata > Hydridae > Hydra > Hydra vulgaris. The sequence goes on along the minus strand of NC_088927.1, from coordinate 59,624,355 downwards.
AGTAAAAAAATGGTGATTTAAAACAGAAATCGTGTTTTAATAAAGTGTTTTATAAAAAATAACTATTTTTTTGATCATGGTAACATTTGTGCTATTTTGGGCACTTCTTAGATCTTTTTGGGTATTTCTTTGATACTTCAGTAAAGGTAATAGTTTTTTTTTGTACATTTTTTTTTAACTTGATTTTTTTCCTCTCTGACTTTTTGTTTCTCAAGTAATCGTCCTTTGACTTTCTCATTTGTAAGGAGTTCTCCATATTTTGCTTGTACTCTCTTACTTTTTTGTTTTGTTGTTCAATTATTGCTGCTGTTTCTGCAGATACATTAGGACATATGGTTGACCTTAAAGCTTCTCGCATAGCTGATCTTGGTATTTGTATTCTTGGAGATTTAGGGCTGTAACGTTTATGTGATTGATTGAGAAAGTCAATACCTGTTATTCTTCTTTCCATCTTTTCTTTACTTAATGGTGAGATACCTGTACAACGAAATCCTGCTATAGCGTTTGCTGGAGAGAGTCTCTGACACAATTGTTTTAATAATCCTGTCAAAGCTGTCTTATTGATATTTTTATTTGTGTTTCTCTTGCAAACCGCTTTAAAATTTTTCTCCACTCATTCTTTAATGGTCCAAAGGCAGCTAAAAGCCACTCATTCTTTAATGGTCCAAAGACATCTAACGGTTGTAATGCGTGTGAGCAATTTGGTGGAAGAAAAATAATTTGGATATGGTTGTCCATGGCCTATTTATAGTACCATATGTTAAATGACTGCCATGACCGTCATAAAGCAGGAGTATTGGTTTTTGATCTTGGTCAACAAATGGTATGAAGTGCTCGACAAACCTAAACAAAGAATTTATTTACTTCTATGGAATCATTTGCACGTCTTCAAGAGCAACAAAGGCTATTTAGTGTAAATACATTAATAAAAAAAGGGAAAGAAAAAAAAAGTGAAAATAAAAAAATGAAAATTATAAAATTCAAGTAAAATACCAGTTTTCAAATAGAAAGTCTTGCATCCATTCACTTGCTGTTGCCCCAAAAGCACATCCTGGTGGTCCATTTTCTACCCATTTAGAATACAGATAGTCTTCTCTCTTAAAAACAACAAATGGTGGAAAATATCTTACATCTGCAGACACACAGAACAGCACAGAGTATATAGCTTTACCAGAAGAGCCAGCCAGTTCATAAGCATCTTTGCTTTTTGGATGTACAAATACTCTCTTCGTTAAATGATTTGTGGAAAGCCCATTCTCGTCAAGATTGTATATACTACTTGGTGCAATGTTATTATTATGAATCGCATCAAATAAAATAGTAAAAAATATATCTACAACTTCATGTGTTTAACTATTAGCTCTTGAAAATATAAGTATTTCAGGTTTGCGTAATTGAAGTTTATCAACATGACGTTTCTTAAAAGAAATTATCCTCATTGTTGTGCAAAACTGACCAACTAAATTACAAATCTCAAGAGAATCTAATGGAAGACCATATCTTTGACAATACTGCGCTGCAGCTACAATCATAGTTTCATCATTATCACTCAGCACATTTTTTTGACCTTCACGTTTGTTTGCATTAAATTCTTCGTCTAAATGTTTCTTTAGGAACAAAACATTCTTTAGCAGCATGATAAAAAGTTGTTTTTTTTCTCACATACTAACATAATTGTTCTTTCCAAACTATCAGCAACGTACTTGTGTTTTATTTTTTTATTATAACATCTTGGCATTTTTTAAATATTTTCTAAAGTAATATTTATGAAAAATCTGTTAAACTTTTAGTGAAATAAATTAGCATAAATCATAACACATCACCAAAAAATATTTTAACACCATATAGGTCTTATACAATATTTTATTTGACCTAGGTATTGTTTCATACAAATAACTACACAGGTTTCTTAATATAAACTTCAAAGATATAAACTTCAAACATAAGTGTTTAATAGTTCTAAAGAATTATTAACACAAAAATAGTTAGGTCTGATGAAACTAATAGTTTTATAATGTTACTAACAACAACTTCGATAATATAATTACATATCATAATATTACACATACATAGACCCACTTTACCCCACCTGATTATATTTCAAATTTTAAACAAACCATGTGCGTTTGTGTCTTACAGGTATACTATCCTTAAAATATAGTAACTTTTCTTTCAAAATAACCATTTTTCATACTTTTATGCCTTATTTGAATATATTTTCTCTGAAGTTTAAAAACGGAAAAAAAATGACTTTGTTTATGTATCTAGCATTTTAACTAAAATAGTGCCGTTTCTAACAGCATAGCTAGGTTATATTTTAAAATTAATTAGCCTAATATGCTATAACAACGTGGTAAAAATTTCAACTTTATATCTAAAGCCATTATCAATATAACAGATAAATATGAATTAGACCCAAATTACCCCGTAGACCTACATTACCCCACCCTACCCTAAGGCGTTACGGAAGGTGAATTTGCGTAAGTACAACTTCCGCAATAGCAACTTAAAATACGGAAGATAAAAATGCGAAATTTTCGTAAGTTTTTGTTTACGACGAACAACCCTAGTATGGTATTTATTAATTTTATTAATTTTTATTACATTTATTGAAATCAATATTTTATCAGCACTATAATCAACAAAACAATTTTTTTTAAAAGGGTAAATTATAAAAAAAATCTTTTAAAAACAAAGATTTTGTTAAATAAATATTTTGGTACGCATTGTAAAACAATACGTAAGGTAGGGCGAGGCAAAACCTCCCTTAAAGGCTTTACATTGTTTTAAAAAGTATCTTATGTATTTCAAAAGTTTTTTAATCTAATAGGCAGTTTTATACTGTTAATGACTTCTTTGAAAATTTTGTAAAAAAATAATTGCGCAAATGGGCAACTTAGCCGCACATTGGGAACAACGCCATATGCGTTTTTTTTTTGTTTTTTTTATTTGACATAGTATGTACAAGGTAAATTTATATTGAATATATTACTCATGGGACTCCTAGAAAAGCACAGAATCTTATGATGAATTCCTTTACAATCTACATTACAACAAAAAACATTCTAATATTCTAATAAAATCAACACTCTAATATTCTTCATAACCGATATAATAAACAAAACAAAGTAAAAATCAAAACAACTAAATTACTAAAAATAGATATCTATTTTATGTTAAAAAGATGATTTCTTTTATTTTCCGTTTAAAGGAAGAATAAGACCATTTAAAAGAAAAATCAAAATTAGGTAAAACTATTTTATTTCAAAGAAAAGGACCACGATGCGCTTTACTTCAATAAGTGTTTGTGTAAAAAATGCAAAAAAGTTACATACAAAAAGTTGAAAGCAAAATAACAAGTTTGCTTAAATTTCTTGTTTTTTATTTTGTTGTCTAAAGGCAGGCATTTTTTTTTTTTTCGAGCAATTTTTTTAAGGTGTCCTTTTTTTTTTTTTGTAACTTTTGATTTAGAGATAAGTTTATATTTACATTCTTCTCAAGTCAATCCAGTAATCCGAATGCTAAAGTGTAACTTATGAGGCTTTACCAGAGGTGGATAATTTAAATAATTTCTCAAGTAGTCAAGCAGCCTTGGCGCAGTGGTAGCTTACTTGCCTCAGAAACAAAGGATCCGTTGTTTAAATCCTACCTCTGGGCAAGTTTTGCGACATTGGTTGGGAAGGAGGCGTGAGCTTCCTAATAAATGCTCATCCGCGTTGCTCTGTAGTAGTCTGCAAGGCACCTAAAAAAAGAAGATAAAAAAATTAAAAATTTAAAAATAAAAAAAATTCATGCGTAACAAACACAAAAGCAAAAACCTAAGCAATGTTTAACAGTAAAATCTAAGAGTTTGAATTCTCCTACACACAAAAAAAAAGGTAGAAATTTTTACCTGGGTAGGATATGTGATACACCCTTAGTGAGATATAATTTTCTACCTTAAGGTAGAAAATTGTACCTTTAAGGTAGAAAATTATATGACAAATATTTGATTTTGATATAAATTTCTACCTTAAAAGGTAAAAAATTATATTTTACTAATGGTATATCACATATCCTACCCTAAAGTAGAAACTTCTACCTTTTTTTTTTAGTGTGTAGGATTGCCAAGGGGTTTTTTTTTTTTTTTACAACAATCGTCATTATATTTTTCAAAAAAGTTATGTTTCCATGTCTCTAGTTTATATATATGCACATCACAAATATTTACAATACCTAAAGAAAGTTAAGAATGCTGTCATGGACATGCGGGCCTAATAGTGGGTTGAAATAGGTAACTTAAAAATTCGTGTATTTTAATATAAAGTACAAACTATTAACCTATGCATTTAAAAAATATATGCAAGTCTTTCGCACAACTGGGTTACTAAGGACTTGCTTGTGGCTGTTGTTGAAAATATATAATAATATGAAAATATATAATATATTGTAATAAAATTATGTAGTTGTAAGGAAACTCGTAGAAGACTACGATAGGTCTTTTCGTCGAAAACCTTTAAAATACAAAATAAACTAAAAATTTAAAAATCAAAATATAAACACACACCAATCTTTTAAGGTCTTCTGTTCAATAGTATTTTACTATGTATAGTTGTTAATTTATTATTTTATTTTTGCATGATTTTTGTTTTCAAAAAAATCGTCTAAAATTAAACCGAAGTTATATATAAATTGAAAACAAAAAAACAACTGGATACAAAAAAATTTACAAAAACTATAAATATTTAAATAAGTAAAAAATAATTCGTAAAAATTAAAAATAAAATTACTATTCAGAATTACTAAATTATATATTTAGACCGGACGCTATATTATGTGAATTCATTTAAACGTAAATAAATGTTTGTTGACATTAGGCCGGGTGAATAAAAATAAGCAGTTGCTTTTAATCAGTACTTGGTCAGCTTTACGTTAATAAAAACTTGAGCAATTTTGATTAACTTTTTATTTACGTAAAGCTGAACAATTACTAAGTAAATTACTTAACTTGACGTGAATAAAAATTTAAGCAAAACTGCTTAGTTTTTATTTACGTAAAGCTGATCAATTACGTAAAGCTGAACAATTACTGAGTAAAAGCAATTGCTCATTTTTATTCACCCGGCCTATTTGGTTCTAAATTATTAAATAATATCCCTAATACCAGAGCTTTTTTTTGTGTGATTTTTGCCCTGGATAAGTCCATATGCTCTGATGAGTTTAAATCTGATTTATCAATTGAAGAATTAGAAAGAGAATTCAAATCTATTTAAACAGATAAATTAGGTAGATTAAATGAAATAAATGGAAAGTGATTATAGATAGCTTCGAGCAATTAAAAAAAAAAAAAATTCTTATTTTAAAGTTTTTAGTGTCTCATTTAAACAAGATATTTTTCCAGAGCAATTATTAAAATGGTTAATTACTATTTTATTGCTAAAGTTATCTATAAGGAGGGTGTGTGTGACCAATCCCAAATAACTAGTTTTCGGCTCATTTCTGTGCTTTTTATACTTTTAAAATTTATAGAAAAAGTGCAACAGAGAATACAAACACCATGATAAAAAAAATTTACTTTACGTTAATCAATTCGGTTTTAAAAAAGATAACACGACAGAGCATGCCATTATCCAATTTGTGAATAAAATTTCAAAATCTTTTGAACAATCAAAATATACATTAGGTATTTTTTTTATCAATCTATTAAAGGCATTTTATACGGTTAATTGTCACACTTTAATTAAACATATAAAATACTATGAAATTAACTAGTGTTAAGGTGATTTAGAAGTTACTAATCAAATAAAAAACAATTTGTTTATTAGTAATGACAATTATCAATCGCTTAAATATAACTTGTGGAGTCTTACAAGGTTTGTTGGACCACGCTATTTCTTAATCTAAATGAAGCAATTAATCTGATGAGCATCATGTTTGTAGATGATGCTAATTTATTCTTCCATAAGAGTGATATTAAATGAAGAACTTTAATATTTATCCCACTAGCTAAAATCCAATACTTTAACACTAAATACTGAGGAAACTAATGATCTCTGACTGAATAAAATTCATTAGGTAAAAGTAGTTTTACTCTTAAATTTGCTTCAAATCAATATTGATAAATTTGAGATAAAAAGAGATTTCGTCACTAAATATTCAGGTGTTTATCTCGATGAGAACTTTATCTGGAACCAACACATTAATTATGTATGCATTAAAGTCTCTAAAAACATTGGAGTTTTGTACAAAGCTCAAACTTATCTCAAAAAGAAAAAATTGAGAAAACTTTTTTTTTTGATTTACTCGCAGCAACATAAACTATGCTAATATTGCCTGGTTAAGTACTGAAAAAGTAAATTAAACTGTCTTTATCGCCGTCAGAAACGAGCAATTTGCATAATTAGCTTTCTAATCGTTTTTCTCATTGTAAACCTTATTTTATTGAAACGAAAATTTTAAACATATTTGAACTCAGCAATTGTTAAATTTTACGTTTTCTTAGTATGTAGAAAAACTGTTTCATTTTTTCATATCCTTAGTCTAAAAGATATCTTTAATTTAACACTCAGCAACAAATACTCTTAGAAAAATAGTTTTTTGAACAAATTAAAAAATAATTGTTATAATTTTATTTATTTAATTATGAAATACGACTTTAAAAGAGTCCAATACGGGGATTGGCGATTAAACAAACCAATGACTACCAAGGGGCGGTTCTAGGAATAAAATAAATGGGGGAAGGGGTACGAATCCTTAAAAACTGCCGACTGCTTTATAATAGTATATGTTGTTTACTTTTGTATGTCAGGTAACAAAAATAAAAAATATATAACTTTACATAAACCAAGTGTTTCATATAAGGATAGACTTAGCAAAATGTATACACGTTGGAACTTGTGGTATTTTACAATACTATCAATAGATTTGATTAAATATACTACACAGACCATGAGTTGTTTATATAATGATAAAGGTATGCTGTTTTTTTATTATTCAGTTTATAGTCATAATGCTTAACAAATGAAAAAGCATTAGAAAATAAACGCTTTATTATTAAAAGCTTCCGAAAAAATAGATCTTTAAGTGTGTGTGGTTATACCTTAAATATGATAAAATCTACGCTTTTATTGCTCTACTCAAGTAATGAAAAAAAGATTTTATTCTCGAATATTACTACATATTATTTGAAACAACTCAGTGATTATCACCAATAAATAAACATTTCTTTTCAAAATGAATATCCGTACAAAATAGAATGTTTTATCGATAAGGTAAACGGTCTATTAACTAGCCGTATTTATAAATTTTACAAAAAATACTTTTTCTCAGTGATTAGATTTTATCCAGATGAAGTTTAAATGGAAAATGTTAATTTTTTCTTCCTTTTATTATTTCCATAATTTTATTTTTCATGAAAGCATTTCTAAAAAGATTAAAGTATATGCTTTTTAAAGTCGCATGTTGTTTTCGATTTTTTAATTTTAACGGCAGAAAAATATTGGGGAGAGTAGGGTATTGGCGAACACCTAAGCGGGAATGCAAATTAAAGACACCAGTTATACAAAATTGATCATATTTGTTGCTTATCAATTAGTTTAACTATTCAGTCACAAACCCTCAAAAGCAATTTTTAAAAATTGTTAAAATCAAATTATAGTAAACAACATCTGCAGCTTCATTACACTACTGCACGTCTGGAACTGAGCATAGGATCCCTTCTCAGCAGGTAAAAAGAAATTGTCAAATTTATTTTTCTACAATGCTGTTTTGACCATGTTCAGAGTTACCCTGTATTCACCATTACCCCACTCTCCCCAACAAGTATTGTTTTTACTTATAATTTATGAATTTTTAAGATCAGACTTTGAAGCTCTTACTTCCCTCTGTATTTTCTGACCATAATTTATTGATATGGTTGACTATCTTTTCAGCAGGTAAATCGACTTCTAGATCTTGTATTTGGCTGAAATATATATACTTTTATATGAAAATGTTAAATTTCATTGTGATTAATAAGAACTTAATAACCCCTGCTTATGACAACAAAATGTCTCAATTAAGATATAAAGTCTAAAGTAACATGTTAAATGATCTTTATCGTTTGTTTGTCTAGCCAAAAAAATTCAATAATTCTATATTCAGAAAAAGTTTTAGTCAATAAAAGTTTTAAAATCTAATCTATATATATATATATATATATATATATATTATAAAACTGCTGAACAAACTATTTAATATAACATATATATTGTTTCTAGAACAGCCCCAAAATGTAAGATTTTTTTAATAAAAATAGTTTATAAATATATTTTTGTATTAAAAGTTCAGAATTTTGTCTATTCTATTTTTAAATGTATTTTTATTTATAGAATCGATTTCATCTTTTGATATAAAACTCCAATCGTCTACCACATTATTTAAATAGTAAAACCTGCATATTACTTTAGTAAATTATTGATAAAGTTTTTTATTGTGAAAATTTCTGAACATGTGACTAAAAAATCTCAAAGACTTCTAAAACCTAATATATTTAGTTGAATTTGATATTTTAAACATTTCTATCGAGTCACCCCTTCTTCTCTTTTCTTGTATCGTTGGTAAACTTAATATTTTTCTCCTTTCTTCATAACAGATGCCTTGTGTTTCAATTCACGTCTATCTAGGTAGTAATTTTCCAACCTATTAATATCTTTAATACAATATGGGCTCCGTACTGATGCTGCATATTCAAGCTGTAACCTAATAGTTGACTTGTAAAACAACTTTAATATAGCAACATCAAGATAATTAAATGTTTGTTTTATAAAACCAAGCACTCGATTATCGTTATTCGCACTGATAATACGATTTTCCCAATTGAGGTCATTTGATTTTATAACACCTAAATCTCTTTCAATATCTGTCTTGTATGAAATCTAATATCTTTTAATTTGTAGTTAAATTAAATATTCAATTTATAAAATATGCATAACATTGCACCGATCTCCATTGAACTTTATCAACCACTTATTTGATCAGTCTAACAACTTATTCAAGTCTTCTTGAAGAGCATTAATGTTACTTTGATTGGTAATTGCTGACATGATTTTAGTATCATCTACAAATAATTCTAATTCATTTAGCATAATAATATTTAAGTCATTTATATTAATTACAAATAGTATTGGGCCAAAAACTGAACCCTGAGATACTCCACTGGTACAAACTCACCTTAGCAATAGAAAACTCTTTGCTTTTTATTACTAAGGAAATAGAAACCTATAAAATAATTTTTCAAATAGTTAAAAATCGTGTCTGCAGAAAATCTCTAAGTAGTTTTTTTAAGAATTGCATTTAAAATGGTAAAGAAAATATATGTGAAATAAATATTTATGTAAATGTGTAAAATTTGAATTAAAAAAATATTTTAATGCACTTTATTTGCTTGGTTCGTTACTTTGCGATTATTCTAGAGATGCCACGAATAGTGATTTTGCCGTAAACCGAAAACTCGGCTAGACGCTCGGACGAATTACCGAATATTCAGTGATACTTAGTTATTTTGAGGATTCCAACTTGCTTCGTTAAAATGTATATAATAATTAAGCTGTTGGCATTTTTGATTCATTTGTGACGTCATGTGACAGCACGCATTATTTGTTTACAGTTACATCAAGTTGTTTTAACTATAATTACGTATAAAAGTATGATGCTCTTCAAACCGTCAAAAAAGATTACAAAAATAACCAGCTCTGGTATATCTTGCATTAATAAGGTAATTTCAGTAGTTGCTATATATAGATATAACGCAAAGAACTCTAAACTTTTTATAAATAATCATTTAACTTCGGAATGACAATTAAACACAGAGGCGATTCTACAAAAAAAAATAGCTCCTCAAAATAAAAATTTACCGAAATGAAATTGTGTCAAATACCTGACTGGCTGACTAAATTCCTAAAATAACAGACTGTAACTTGAAAATCAGTAGGGAGGGAAGGAGGAAACAGTAATATCAGTACCTTCAGTAAAATCGTCTCTAAATATACAGTTGCTTTTTTTATTAATACACGATCTGAAACTAATTTCCTGAAATTATTTATAACACAACGAACAAAATAAAATAAAAACTAAAATGCTCTGACAAAGATTGTGATGTATTACACATATCACAATCTTCCTCGGTGAAAGTATAATCCTTCTCAGTGCAAATCTGCCTGACACCGATAAACCATCAACGGTGTCAAGTAGCATCGATAATGATTCATCTCCACTTTGTAAGAAAAAGGAATATAAATGAAAACAATCAAGCCATTCTCTACAGAAAATATGCACATATGAAAAGATGGAAAAGAAAAGTTGCAAATGAATTTGGTTTTTACATGAAAGTGTTCGCTTGGTATTGGACAGCAAACCCTTACAAGTAATGGTCAGCAAACGCAAAATATTATTCTAACAAAACCTGCCTAAATTTCATTATTATTTTCCGGAGGCATTGTACATAGTGAAAAGCTACTTTTGGAAGGATATAATATAACTTATGAAGAAAAACACAATCATTTGTTATCATCAAACAACGAAAATGTTTTTATCATAAATTATCATAAGTTACCACCTTTAGATTTTAAATAATAACTATGTTAACTATTTGTTGAAAAAAAAAGAAAAAATAATATATTTATATGTAATCTTTTTTTTTCATTTTTCTTACCCGTATCTAGTTTTCGGTTATCGGTCAAATAGTTTAAGACATTCGGCCAAATACCAAATAATAAAAAAAAGTAGCCAAATAGACTGAATACCGAATAGTCACCAAATATTTGTGGCATCTTTATAATATTCTATTTGCAAAAAAGTATTAGGTTATACAGAGAGAGAATTCATAAAACTTATTAGTTTTTTAAAATTCAGTTTATTAATGTTACATTTTTTTTGCCTTAAAAATAGGCCCCCACAATAAAATCCGGTTGCGCAATGAATAGACCTGTAGTTGAGAACGCTATGAGTTGAATACACAGCTATTATTGATGAAATATATTGATAAAGAAAAAAGAATAACCTTGTTTTTATACCATGAAAAGTAATGGTTATTACTGGAAGCCTTGTTGAACACACTGTGTTTGCCTCTGTAACATCAAGATTTTTTTTTTGTATTGTGATTGTACCAACAAGATTTTATCTTCCTTAAAATATTCAATCTCATTTACAGTTTGTAAATAAATATTTGAAATACTGACGCGTTTAGAAGACGTGACGCACTGAATGCATTGTTTTTTAAAACGCCAAGGCTGTAATTTAAAATAATAATTCGGTCCGTTTACGACCAAAAAATAGATTTTTTAAAGCCAAAAATACATTTCTACGGACATAAAATTAATCGCATTATAAAGTAATTTTTCATCGAATTTGATCACTTAAGTTGATAAAAAAAGAATATAAAATAATAGATTAGACTCTGTTTTACCGCCTGTAAAAATATCTGTAGCATTTTATCAAGTAATTAAAATGTTATGAAAATTTTCCTGGTTAAAATAGCGTCTACGGCCATTTAATAGATCGTTTATCCTATTTAGACTAATATGGAATTGTATCCAATGATTATAAGTTTTATTCTTTTCAAAAACGAATGGTTGGAATCTATTTGCGTCTGTTTATTAAACACTCAGATGTAGATATTCATCTAGGACATTACCAATTTTATTACAATTAATTTAGCACACAAAAAGATAAATCGTTTTTAGGAAAAAAAGTATTTAACGTAAAACATATCTAATATTTTGTGTTAAAAAAAAACGAGCTTAGTGACTTTTAAAACCGACTTCTTAATTTCCAAATCAAAGTTATAAGATATTCGTCCTAAAATGTACAATCCTACAGGTAGTTCTCTCTGTAATTTATAACAAACTTATACATCTCAATTTAAATTTAAACAGGCTATTATGGCTTATCTTCCTCGGCCGAAGCTTTACGGAAACAAAGTACATTTACTTGTACATCAAGTGTTTTTTAAAAATATTATACCTTGCATGTTATACGACATAAGGACTCGGAGATCCTTTATATTTATATAAAATGCATAAATAATTAGCTTATTTTCTTATTATACTCGTGTGGGACATTTATTATACAAGAAAAGGAAATAGTGTTTTGAAAAAAGATATTATAACGGTAAAGGAAATAGTAGTAGTGCAAGATGTAAGGCAAAAAAACTTAAAACGTTATTCATTTATTAAGCAAACAAAATATAGAAATATCTTTATATAATCTTCAATACTTATATAATACATTAATAAGTTTCGGCTAGTGTTGTTTTTCTTACAATCTTTATTAAATTAAAAGAAAAACTAAAAGATATGTATTAAGTTTAAACTACTCAATTAACGGTAATTAACTTTATTCTTGTGCATTAAAAAATTGAACACTTTCTGAAAAAATTCAATGAAAAAGCAACAAACACCCACAACAAGTAATAAAAATACCGTAAATAAGATTTTGTATTTCAGTTCCAAATTTGTTTATTCATTTGCGTCACTTACAAGGAAGTGTAATGTCGCATAAATAGACGATATTTTGAGTGTGCCAGAATGTGTTATTTAAGTATAACCTATTCAACCTTACTTGAAACATGAACAAAGTAAACATATTGTTTATGGTGGTTTTCCTAAACCTTTGTATTTATGCAAGAAGTGGAAAGATACTAAGTTCGTACAATAAAGGAAACGGTAAATATAAAAATTTTAAATCAGAACTTGTTCCACATTACAACTATTTTATTATTTAATAACTTATTAGTTTGTAATAAGAATGTTGTATACCGATTATTTATGTAGTAGAGTGCGGTACGAATTTTAATCAAAAATAAGTTTTGAACTGCGCTCTTCTCCATAAATAACCCGATTTTGACTAACCGAATTTGTAAGCAACAAAGAAATTTTAAAACACAAGTTTGTAACCTCGTTTTCATTAAATCTTCAATTCCTATTTATCGTTGAAATTGTCTTTTTTTTTTTTGGAATTTTAATAATTTTGTTATAAGTTCTATTTAAAATACATTGTTTATACAAACCTTTTATCGTTACTTAACTTGTTTAAAGGCTATGGATACGGTGGATACGAAGGATACGGTGGTGGATTATACAACAAAGGGTATGGATACGGAAACAGTTACTACAGTGACGAAACAAATGCGGCTATGAAAGAAGATCCCAGTTATAACTCATACAGTAAACCATATTTAAAACATTCGTTAAAAAGATACTTTTAATTAAAAAAACAATTTTTAAATTTTAACTTACATTTACACAATTTAAATTTATTAAATTTTTAGACAAGGGATATGGATATGGCGGATACGGAGGATATGGTGGTAGATTATACAACAAAGGGTATGGATACGGAAACAGTTACTACAGTGACGAAACAAATGCGGCTATGAAAGAAGATCCCAGTTATAACTCATACAGTAAACCATATTTAAAACATTCCTTAAAAAGATACTTTTAATTAAAAAAACAATTTTTAAATTTTAACTTACATTTACACAATTTAAATTTATTAAATTTTTAGACAAGGGATATGGATATGGCGGATACGGAGGATATGGTGGTAGATTATACAACAAAGGGTATGGATATGGAAACAACTACTACAGTGACGAATCAAAAATGGCATCGAAAGAAGATCCCAGTTATACTTCATACAGTAAATTATGTTTAAATTGTTTGTTAAAAAGATTTTTGAATAAAAATATATTATTTTGAAGTTTTTATTTACATTTACACACTTGAGTTCGTTAAATCTTTTAGACAAAGGCTACGGTGGATACGGAGGATACGGTGGAGGATTATACAACAAAGGGTACGGATACGGAAACAACTACTACAGTGACGAATTAAAAAATGCTGTAAAAGAAGATCCAACTTATAATTCATACAGTAAACCATATTAAAAATATTTTTTAATGTAATTTTGCAATTTAAAAAAAACAACTATTATTTTTAAGTTTTATAATACACTGAGTGTCTTTTAAAAATCTTTAAGACAAAGGATATGGTTACGGTGGATACGGTGGTGGCTTATACAACAAAGAGTACGGATATGGAAAAAACTACTACAGTGACGAATCTAAAGCGGCTATGAAAGAAGATCCCACATATAATTCATACAGTAAACTTTGTTTAAAATATTTTTATTTTTCCAATTTAACAAACAACACTAAAATGTTAACAACATGTTAAATTAACTTTTTCAGATAAAGGGTATGGATAAGGCGGGTATGGAGGTTATGGTGGATCGTATTATAAAGGTTATGGATACGGAAAATCTTATTTCAAGGACGAATAAAAAAGAATTGATTGACGAGTTATTTTTTTGAAACTGTTGTAAATGATTATTTTGCTATGGATTTCTTTTTTTTTTTTTTAATGAGATGTTTAATGTATAAAATTTTGACTATTCTCTTTTCAAACAGGATGCATTTTTTTCAAACAGGATGCATTTTTAACTTTTATTGTTAAAAACGATTTTATGCAGCAAACATAACAATTGCTTGTAAAGTGAATCAAATATTTAATTAATGGACTTTTTTTATTTTTTATTTGATCAATCATAAATGATTAAAATATTAAATGGTATATACGTGAGATAAACAACCAACGGAATATGTATTTCCTACATGTTTTTATTAGAATTAAAGCATAAGATGGAAGAAAAAAATGAGAGAAATCTTTTCATAAATATTTAAAACAACTGTTTTTTTACAAATTTTTTAAATTTTTATTTTGTATTAAGAAATTAAAAAGCATATAAAAACTTTTAGTTATTAGAAATGAAAACACTTCAAAAGTATTTAATTTCTAAAAAATAATCTTACTGGACTGCTTCGATTTAGGGGTTTTAGGTTGACCTAAAAGGTACTCAAGATGTTTCAAAAGATAACAATACTTTGGGTGTGCATGAGATATACTTCATTGAAAACAAAATAAAAAGCGTTCTTTTTGGGGATTTATAGGCTTTTTTAAATACTTTCAGTATTTGGGTAGTCTTTAAATACTTTCCGTACTTGGGTAATCTCTTTAAATACTTTTAGTATTTGGGTAATCTTCAATACTTTCACTTTAAATCACTTTGCAGAAGAAATTTTAACTCAGTGGCAGATCCAGCCTTTTTTGGTGTTTTAGATACTAACTTCAAAACATAGAGTAAACTCCAAACATTTGTATGTTTATACTTGTGTCAAAATAAGAAAGTTTTGTAAAAATATCGGAATGATTGGAGCCTGGAAACAAAAAAGTCCTGTGAATTTTTCCTTCTGCTCTGAAGGTGAGAGCAACAAGCTCATAATTTTTTTTTTTTTTTTACTAATTTTGACTAAAATAGTATTAATTTAAAAATTTCAAATTTTATGTAAAAATTTTTCAGCGTTCTAGAAATATGTTTGTAACCCCCTCGAATTGAGGGGAGTTAAAACTTTAAATGCTCGTCATTTTTGTACGCAAAGAAATTATTGCACCAAATATGAAATTTCTTATTGAAAATGAATTTAGTTAAAAATAGAAAAAAAAAGTTTGTTAACTCATTGTTCCCACGTTTGGGGCAGGGGGCAAAATTATTTTTTTGTTTTGTTTCCAGGCTCCAAACATCCCACAAGTTTGCAAAACATCTTTATTTGACATAAAATTTTAAAGTTTGGAGTTTTACCTTATTTCTAGAAGTTAGCTTTCTCAAACACCAAAAAATGCTGAATCTGACTTGTCTTAAATATCTAAGGTAATCTTTATGTGTCGTGTATTAGTTCAACATTTCTGAGGCAAATTTTTGAATATCTCTCTTATAAAATATCCTTTTCATGCTAAAATGAACAAGTTTAAAGAAATTTATTAATTACATACCCTTTTTGAATTTCCATAAATTAGTAAAACTGTAACCATGCCTCGTAACAGTTTTACTAATCTTGTAAAACTGTAACGAGGGACAAAAATAACAGATACTTTAAAGTCTTCAGCCATTAAAGCATCTGTTATTTGTGTAAAAATATGTTCAAACAAATGTAATTCAGAATGTGGAACTATATCAATAACATGAGTTTCACAGACTCCTCAATTAGGCATGGGCGAACAACATTTTTATAGTACAGCAAGCACGCTTTACCTTGTGTGCCTTTCAAGTGTTGGTATTAAATAAGACTATAAATGTTAAGCTAAATACTGATAAAATAATAAAAAGCAATCCTTTTTTATAAATTATCATGCAATTACCCAAAGTAACATGCAATTACACAAAGTGTTTACCTTACATAAATGCTTAGTAAACAATCAATGAGCTTCAGGTCAGCTGCTACTGTGTATTTTAGCTCATTCAGCTTTAGAAACTAAATAAGCCTCTCCAAGTTATAGTTACTTCCTTCTACTCTGGGTTCAAGACCGAAAATAAGAACTGTATTAACCCCTATAATTTTTATGTTTCTTTTCTCTGATTTTAGCTCTTCTGGGTTGAAGATGTTCATAATGACTTTCAGTGAACCTTGACCATCATCAATACCAACTCTTATAAACAAATTGTTGTGATTAAGTTTTATGTGTGCACATATTTCTTTTATTAGTTCCCACGGTTCAGGAACAAATGCAATATCTTTCTGAATTATATCTAAAACCTTGCAGTTTTCATTGTTGTATATTTGTTGAAAACTGCATGAAACTGCTTCATGAAATTGATTTAACTGAAAAGATTTGTTCTTAATACTTTTTTAGGCATTACGTTTGAAACCTAGCAAAAAGTACTAAAATAATTTATAAATATATAAGTATTATAAATATACTAGCAGTAGGCAACCCGTAATACGGGTTTGAAGTTAACAAATTATTAATATTAATTTAATTTGTTTTCTCTAATGAAATATAAATTTTTTAAAACTTTTTTAGTTGTACTTACTTTTATTTTTCTTGGCTTCTTAGTTAAACAAAACTGTAAGCTTCATTAAAGATACAGTTAACCATTTATTTCGCAACGTTCGGACATTAAATGCGCAAATCACAACAAAATCGTTTTGTTAATATATGACTTGAATTATATGCATAGATCATCGAAGCCTTATTTTAAAATTGCTAAAAATTGTTTAGGTAAAATATCCGGAATATATTTTTCCTTTCCTTCCTCTTAATTTTGCTTTTAGCTGAGTAGTTTCTAATTTTTTTTTAACTTTTCTTTATTTTGCTAAGAGTGATGAGTGAAGCCTAAAAAATAAATATTCACAAAAATTATACCTTAATTTGTATCTTAATATAACTTATTAATATATAACTTGTAAACTTGTATGGAAAGAAATTGTTTTGGATATCCGGAAAAACTATAAGTTGAAAAATATATCCGCAATTCCGGATAAGACTAATCCCTGTATACTGCTCCTATAATATTAAAGCTTATTACTTAAGCTATCTTTTTTTTTAATAATCCGGCAGAAATCAAAATAATAATAAAAATAAAAAATTTCGGTAAACAAATATGTCGATTTACTTTATATTAACGTATATTAACATATATTTATTTCAGCATTCATCCAATCCAAATTTATACTAATGCAGAAAATATTTCGCGAAAAATATCCGGAATATATTTTGCCTTGCGTTTTGTCTTAACTTTGCGTTAAAATTATTAGTTTTATTTAAAACTTTTTATTATTTTTTTTTATAAGTCAGGTTGATAAAAAAAAGCAATTGCTTTTACTCGACATTTTTGAAGTAATTGTTACGCTTTACGTTAATACAAATTTGAGCAAAATCGATAAATATCGGTGAGCAATTAGTCTACAAGCGTTAAATAAAAGCAATTGCTTTTTTTTATTCACCCGGCCTAATGAGCTGAAAAGGCTATAAAAGAAATGTTAAAACCATATAAAACAGTTGTAAAAATTAAATATTTAAAATTGTGTTCACTTTTAAAATATTTATTATAGATAGGGACGACGATTAAACATTAAAAAAGCTACGTGATTCCATGCTCGTAGGAAGTTATAGAAAAATAAGTAAAAAAAAAATAGAAAGATTCTTAAAAATTACTTAATTTTGTGAGCACTTTGGCTATGGTGTTCATTTTTGAAACCAATATCTTTATCTTTAATGAAAAGCCAACTCGTTTAATCTCATTCAACTCGTTTAATCTCATTCAAAGAGCAAAAATATTAATAACACTAAAGATAAAAAAAATGAGAGATATAAACAATTGTACTATTGTAATACCAAATGCTATATTGGCTTTTAGTGAATAATTAAAAGCAGTTAGAGAAACTACCTGTAATCATTTTTAACGATAGACACCACGGGAAGGTAAGCTAAGCTGTCTATCAACATAAAACATTACAACAACTGCATCGCAACAATTACGCAAAGCAATAGCAAATAGCTTAAGGTATTTGTAAGATGAAATTACACAAAATGTTAACAGATATGTGTTTTATATATATATATATATATATATAGCTATAAAAGGCTAGACAACAGACATTAAATATAACAGTAACGGATCGTCCATAAATTACGCAACGCAAAATATATCTAAAAACAGAAGTTGGAGATATTTAGCTCTTTTACGCGTCAGTTTTCATTAAACTTAATGCGCTAATTTATCTAAATATTAAAACTCTGCGAGGGAAAACTTTTGAACTTTTTTGTTTTATTGTATAAGTTTGCGTTACGTAACTTATGGACGATCCAAACACCTTTTGGCACTAAATGCTGTCTCACTGCTCTGCTAACTAAAGCTCTTGGCTGGCAAAGTTTGTAATCTTGCTGATCGCTATTATTTTTTTTTCTTTTTAGATAGATTTTCAGTTATAAAGAATAGCCGGCTAACATAACAGTCTAGTTCTACACACACTGCAAGTCATGACACTTGTTTGGCTAGTTTAACGGCCTAGCTCTACATACACTGCAAGACACAACACTTGCTTGGCTAGTTTAACGGCCTAGCTCTACACACACTTGCTTGGCTAGTTTAACGACCTAACTCTACACATTTGGCTATGAATTATAACACTAATAACTATTTAAAAGCAGTTATAACAGTAGGCAAAATAACAAAAACTGGTTGCATTTTCTATATTTTTTTATAAAAAAAATTAAATGTTTAATATTAAAACAATAATCATTTATAATTTCATCTTGCCTAAGTCTATTTCTTTCATTTCGTCTATGATTACTTTCAACACGCCTTATAGCACTTTCATCATCTTGTAAATACATAACTTCATCTAGCCTATCATCCATTTCAACGTCATCATTTTCATTAAACATATTTATCCAATCAACACTAATTTTTTTTTTTTTTTGTTAATACTCTAAAGTTAACAATAAAATAAAAATAAATAACTAAAAAATTCTTACTCGAAAAATTATAAAACAAAGAAACCAAATAAATGTAAAATAAAATTAATTTGCCATCATCAAAACGAATCCACCTGTATTACTTTTTCTAAAGTTTATTTAATTAAAGTTGAGAAAAACCTGCAACCATATTAGCAAAGACTTAAAAAATGTTTAAATTTATTTTGTTTCTAATAAAAAAATTTAGAAACAAACAAATATCCTTTTTTATTAGAAAAAGTAAAGTGTTTCTACTAATATATATACATATATATATATATATATATATATATATATATATATATATATATATATATATATATATATATATATATATATATATATATATATATATATATATATATATATATACATATATATATACATATATATATATATATATATATATACATATATATATATATATATATATACATATATATATATATATATATATATATATATATATACATATACATATATATATATACATATATATATATATATATATATATATATATATATATATATATATATATATATATATATATATATACATATATATATATATACACACACACATACATACATATATATCCTTGGAGTCACGACAGTGTCATAGTTCATATGTTTAGAGAAAACATTGAACAAAACGCATAATAAAACTTATAAATGCGTTATGTACAATACAAAACAGGTTATTAACGCGGGTTTGTAAATCCCCCCCCCCCTCCAACACACACACTATGACGCTGCCGCGACTCCAAGGATATATATATATATATATATATATATATATATATATATATATATATATATATATATATATATATATATATATATATATATATATATGTATATGTATACTGAACTATTTATTAATGAAAACATATGAAAACCAAAATTTTATTTATAATATATATATAGCATATTTTATAAATAAACCTCTACAATTTCCTTGGTACAACAACTTGATTATAATTAATAACAACTCTGTAAACATGAATTTTCTAATAATCTAAATCTTAATAAATTATAAACTATTAGACTTAAATAAAAATGTATGAAAATGATTATTGCTATATTAAATATAGAAAAACAAACATGTAATAACACAATTATATCCTAAACCACAATTCGTTCATGTAAGAGAAATTATTGTACATTTATTGAAAAGCCAGAAACATTTTTTTCAAAGAGCAAAGCTTTTAACAATACTATAGATAAATTTTATTTTTAATAAAATGTTGTCATGGTTTTTATCCCAATTATTAAAAGCATGTGAAAGCATGAAACTACCCATATATATCTTCTAACGCTAGACCCCATCTAAGAATTATATTAATCTATATTTTTAACATCTATAACACGAAGCTTTAAATTTAAAAGTACAATTTAAAAAAAAGATTTCAATAAATTAATTACTTAATAAAATTTTAAAAAGATTTTACATTACCTATCACTTCAAGCTACTAAACATTATCTATCTCGTACCATGAAAGGTCGTGACTTCTTTAGGAAAATACTTGGTAAAGAAAAGTCTGGAAACTACTTAAAAACTAAGAAATAGTGTATTTTACAGAATACAAAACCGTAACTAATATCGAACAATAGGCGTAACTATGCGCAATAATAATATTCACTGTGCTATTTATATTAAGAAACAAAAGCAGTGAGTTCTAGTAATGAAACTACCTAATAATCATTTTTAACAACAGACACTAACATAAAGATAAGCCAAAGGTAACAACATTACGCAAAAAGTTATCAAAGATAATGTTATGCATTTTCAGAATAGTTATATTGAAGGCTAGACAACACTTAAACCTAAAGCAGTAACACCGCTTGACTGGTAAGGTTGACAAATTTTGCTCTAGATCTATATCTCAAATGTATTGTATTTTATAGTTATACTGACTATTTTACACAATATTTTTTATAATGCTTTTTAACATATAAAAACATCTCATTTAACAATCATGTACACATTAGATAAAATACATTTCGTACTATTATAAAAATACATTTATAAAACATCTATATCACATATATCATCACATACACGTATTTATCAAAAACTTTTTAACTTTGAGTATAATATAAACATATATGCAAACCTTTAACAATTATAAAACAACGTTTATTAGCATCAATTATTTTTAATGTAACAAAGAATGCAGACTGCAATTCACAACATTGTATTAAAAAAGATGAAACCATTTAAGAACAAAATTAAATTTCTTATAAATACATATTCAGATACCTTTAAATGAAGCATAACACAGCATTCTTTTGACAAATTCTAGAAGAATTTTTTTTTAATTTTTCTATTCCTTATTATTTTTCTTAAGAATATTAAATATACATATAGATATAGAGAAATATAAAATAGATTGAAATAAACGCAAACTTATGTATATAAACTTACATGGCCACAGACAACAGTCTTATTTTATTTAACTTTTCATATTAAATACATAAATAAAATTTAATTCTTATTATTCTTTCTACAAAAAATAATCTTAATCTATAAATAAGAAAATGAATTGAACTTACTAAAAAAGTCATCAGTTCCTCTTAACTGCTCTAGAAAATAAAACAATACTTGCTTAAAATGTTCTAAAAAGACTATCGACAAAACTGAAACAGTTTACTAAAAAAGAAACATTGTACTAAAAAAACTATTTTACCAGTCATTTTAGTTCTAACTTCTTCTAAAAAATGAAAACAGGCTATAAAAATTAGAAAAATAAAAACCAACAACAAACAAACGATTATTTAAATTTTTATTTAAAATTTTTATAAACAATGAAAATATCAATTCTTCTTGAAAATAAAAGTATATCAACTCTAATTTGCTTACTGAACTTACTCGAAAGACCGAATGGAACATGTAATCGCGCTTAAAAAAATCTAGAAACTACTTAAAAATTAAGAAATAGTGTATTTTACAGAATACAGAATCGTAATTAACAATACGAACATTAGGCGTAGCTATGCGCACTATTCATTAGCGTATTAATATTTAGATGCAAAATTAAGTTCACGTACATTACTGTTACCTTCACGACCCAAATCTTTACGTATCTCAGTCATTATACAATCCATTGCTGACATAGGAAGATCTTTTTTCTTTTTTGTAGTAAATAATGTATCTGAAAATATTTCTAAAACATGTTTATGCACGTCTTTAGAGTAGAGAGTAAGATGAAGAGATTTACAACCAACAAAAGATATATTTCCTAAGACAATTTTTCTATTGACTAATGTTTGACTTCAAAATAAACGTATTTTATAAAATTAAATAATAAATATAGATAGGTAGAAAAATATATTTCAAAATCTTTTGAACAATCAAAATATACATTAGGTATTTTTTTTATCAATCTATTAAAGGCATTTTATACGGTTAATTGTCACACTTTAATTAAACAGATAAAATACTATGAAATTAACTAGTGTTAAGGTGATTTAGAAGTTACTAATCAAATAAAAAACAATTTGTTTATTAGTAATGACAATTATCAATCGCTTAAATATAACTTGTGGAGTCTTACAAGGTTTGTTGGACCACGCTATTTCTTAATCTAAATAAAGCATCATGTATGTAGATGGTGCTAATTTATTCTTCCATAAGAGTGATATTAAATGAAGAACTTTAATATTTATCCCACTAGCTAAAATCCAATACTTTAACACTAAATACTGAGGAAACTAATGATCTCTGACTGAATAAAATTCATTAGGTAAAAGTAGTTTTACTCTTAAATTTGCTTCAAATCAATATTGATAAATTTGAGATAAAAAGAGATTTCGTCACTAAATATTCAGGTGTTTATCTCGATGAGAACTTTATCTGGAACCAACACATTAATTATGTATGCATTAAAGTCTCTAAAAACATTGGAGTTTTATACAAAGCTCAAACTTATCTCAAAAAGAAAAAATTAGGAAAACTATTTTTTTTGATTTACTCGCAGCAAAATAAACTATGCTAATATTGCCTGGTTAAGTACTGAAAAAGTAAATTAAACTGTCTTTATCGCCGTCAGAAACGAGCAATTTGCATAATTAGCTTTCTAATCGTTTTTCTCATTGTAAACCTTATTTTATTGAAATGAAAATTTTAAACATATTTGAACTCAGCAGTTGTTAAATTTTATGTTTTCTTAATATGTAGAAAAACTGTTTCATTTTTTCGTATCCTTAGTCTAAAAGATATCTTTAATTTAACACTCAGCAACAAATACTCTTAGAAAAATAGTTTTTTGAACAAACTAAAAAATAATTGTTATAATTTTATTTATTTAATTATGAAATACGACTTTAAAAGAGTCCAATACGGGGATTGGCGATTAAACAAACCAATGACTACCAAAGGGCGATTCTAGGAATAAAATAAATGGGGGAGGGGTAGGAATCCTTAAAAACTGCCGACTGCTTTATAATAGTATATGTTGTTTACTTTTGTATGTCAGGTAACAAAAATAAAAAATATATAACTTTACATAAACCAAGTGTTTCATATAAGGATAGACTTAGCAAAATGTATACACGTTGGAACTTGTGGTATTTTACAATACTATCAATAGATTTGATTAAATATACTACACAGACCATGAGTTGTTTATATAATGATAAAGGTATGCTGTTTTTTTATTATTCAGTTTATAGTCATAATGCTTATCAAATGAAAAAGCATTAGAAAATAAACGCTTTATTATTAAAAGCTTCCGAAAAAATAGATCTATAAGTGTGTATGGTTATACCTTAAATATGATAAAATCTACGCTTTTATTGCTCAACTCAAGTAATGAAAAAAATATTTTATTCTCGAATATTACTACATATTATTTGAAACAACTCAGTGATTATCACCAATAAATAAACATTTCTTTTCAAAATGAATATCCGTACAAAATAGAATGTTTTATTGATAAGGTAAACGGTCTACTAATTAGCTGTATCTATAAATTTTACAAAAAATACTTTTTCTCAGTGATTAGATTTTATCCAGATGAAGTTTAAAACGGAAAAAGTTAATTTTTTCTTCCTTTTATTATTTCCATAATTTTATTTTTCATGAAAGCATTTCTAAAAAGACTAAAGTATATGCTTTTTAAAGTCGCATGTTGTTTTCGATTTTTTAATTTTAACGGCAGAAAAATATTGGGGAGAGTAGGGTATTGGCAAACACCTAAGCGGGAATGCAAATTAAAGACACCAGTTATACAAAATTGATCATATTTGTTGCTTATCAATTAGTTTAACTATTCAGTCACAAACCCTCAAAAGCAATTTTTGAAAATTGTTAAAATCAAATTATAGTAAACAACATCCGCAGCTTCATTACACTACTGCACGTCTGGAACTGAGCATAGGATCTCTTCTCAGCAGGTAAAAAGAAATTGTCAAATTTATTTTTCTACAATGCTGTTTTGACCATGTTCAGAGTTACCCTGCATTCACCATTACCCCACTCTCCCCAACAAGTATTGTTTTTACTTATAATTTATGAATTTTTAAGATCAGACTTTGAAGCTCTTACTTCCCTCTGTATTTTCTGACCATAATTTATTGATATGGTTGACTATCTTTTCAGCAGGTAAATCGACTTCTAGATCTTGTATTTGGCTGAAATATATATACTTTTATATGAAAATGTTAAATTTCATTGTGATTAATAAGAACTTAATAACCCCTGCTTATGACAACAAAATGTCTCAATTAAGATATAAAGTCTAAAGTAACATGTTAAATGATCTTTATCGTTTGTTTGTCTAGCCAAAAAAATTCAATAATTCTATATTCAGAAAAAGTTTTAGTCAATAAAAGTTTTAAAATCTAATCTATATATATATATATATATATATATATATTATAAAACTGCTGAACAAACTATTTAATATAACATATATATTGTTTCTAGAACAGCCCCAAAATGTAAGATTTTTTTAATAAAAATAGTTTATAAATATATTTTTGTATTAAAAGTTCAGAATTTTGTCTATTCTATTTTTAAATGTATTTTTATTTATAGAATCGATTTCATCTTTTGATATAAAACTCCAATCGTCTACCACATTATTTAAATAGTAAAACCTGCATATTACTTTAGTAAATTATTGATAAAGTTTTTTATTGTGAAAATTTCTGAACATGTGACTAAAAAATCTCAAAGACTTCTAAAACCTAATATATTTAGTTGAATTTGATATTTTAAACATTTCTATCGAGTCACCCCTTCTTCTCTTTTCTTGTATCGTTGGTAAACTTAATATTTTTCTCCTTTCTTCATAACAGATGCCTTGTGTTTCAATTCACGTCTATCTAGGTAGTAATTTTCCAACCTATTAATATCTTTAATACAATATGGGCTCCGTACTGATGCTGCATATTCAAGCTGTAACCTAATAGTTGACTTGTAAAACAACTTTAATATAGCAACATCAAGATAATTAAATGTTTGTTTTATAAAACCAAGCACTCGATTATCGTTATTCGCACTGATAATACGATTTTCCCAATTGAGGTCATTTGATTTTATAACACCTAAATCTCTTTCAATATCTGTCTTGTATGAAATCTAATATCTTTTAATTTGTAGTTAAATTAAATATTCAATTTATAAAATATGCATAACATTGCACCGATCTCCATTGAACTTTATCAACCACTTATTTGATCAGTCTAACAACTTATTCAAGTCTTCTTGAAGAGCATTAATGTTACTTTGATTGGTAATTGCTGACATGATTTTAGTATCATCTACAAATAATTCTAATTCATTTAGCATAATAATATTTAAGTCATTTATATTAATTACAAATAGTATTGGGCCAAAAACTGAACCCTGAGATACTCCACTGGTACAAACTCACCTTAGCAATAGAAAACTCTTTGCTTTTTATTACTAAGGAAATAGAAACCTATAAAATAATTTTTCAAATAGTTAAAAATCGTGTCTGCAGAAAATCTCTAAGTAGTTTTTTTAAGAATTGCATTTAAAATGGTAAAGAAAATATATGTGAAATAAATATTTATGTAAATGTGTAAAATTTGAATTAAAAAAATATTTTAATGCACTTTATTTGCTTGGTTCGTTACTTTGCGATTATTCTAGAGATGCCACGAATAGTGATTTTGCCGTAAACCGAAAACTCGGCTAGACGCTCGGACGAATTACCGAATATTCAGTGATACTTAGTTATTTTGAGGATTCCAACTTGCTTCGTTAAAATGTATATAATAATTAAGCTGTTGGCATTTTTGATTCATTTGTGACGTCATGTGACAGCACGCATTATTTGTTTACAGTTACATCAAGTTGTTTTAACTATAATTACGTATAAAAGTATGATGCTCTTCAAACCGTCAAAAAAGATTACAAAAATAACCAGCTCTGGTATATCTTGCATTAATAAGGTAATTTCAGTAGTTGCTATATATAGATATAACGCAAAGAACTCTAAACTTTTTATAAATAATCATTTAACTTCGGAATGACAATTAAACACAGAGGCGATTCTACAAAAAAAAATAGCTCCTCAAAATAAAAATTTACCGAAATGAAATTGTGTCAAATACCTGACTGGCTGACTAAATTCCTAAAATAACAGACTGTAACTTGAAAATCAGTAGGGAGGGAAGGAGGAAACAGTAATATCAGTACCTTCAGTAAAATCGTCTCTAAATATACAGTTGCTTTTTTTATTAATACACGATCTGAAACTAATTTCCTGAAATTATTTATAACACAACGAACAAAATAAAATAAAAACTAAAATGCTCTGACAAAGATTGTGATGTATTACACATATCACAATCTTCCTCGGTGAAAGTATAATCCTTCTCAGTGCAAATCTGCCTGACACCGATAAACCATCAACGGTGTCAAGTAGCATCGATAATGATTCATCTCCACTTTGTAAGAAAAAGGAATATAAATGAAAACAATCAAGCCATTCTCTACAGAAAATATGCACATATGAAAAGATGGAAAAGAAAAGTTGCAAATGAATTTGGTTTTTACATGAAAGTGTTCGCTTGGTATTGGACAGCAAACCCTTACAAGTAATGGTCAGCAAACGCAAAATATTATTCTAACAAAACCTGCCTAAATTTCATTATTATTTTCCGGAGGCATTGTACATAGTGAAAAGCTACTTTTGGAAGGATATAATATAACTTATGAAGAAAAACACAATCATTTGTTATCATCAAACAACGAAAATGTTTTTATCATAAATTATCATAAGTTACCACCTTTAGATTTTAAATAATAACTATGTTAACTATTTGTTGAAAAAAAAAGAAAAAATAATATATTTATATGTAATCTTTTTTTTTCATTTTTCTTACCCGTATCTAGTTTTCGGTTATCGGTCAAATAGTTTAAGACATTCGGCCAAATACCAAATAATAAAAAAAAGTAGCCAAATAGACTGAATACCGAATAGTCACCAAATATTTGTGGCATCTTTATAATATTCTATTTGCAAAAAAGTATTAGGTTATACAGAGAGAGAATTCATAAAACTTATTAGTTTTTTAAAATTCAGTTTATTAATGTTACATTTTTTTTGCCTTAAAAATAGGCCCCCACAATAAAATCCGGTTGCGCAATGAATAGACCTGTAGTTGAGAACGCTATGAGTTGAATACACAGCTATTATTGATGAAATATATTGATAAAGAAAAAAGAATAACCTTGTTTTTATACCATGAAAAGTAATGGTTATTACTGGAAGCCTTGTTGAACACACTGTGTTTGCCTCTGTAACATCAAGATTTTTTTTTTGTATTGTGATTGTACCAACAAGATTTTATCTTCCTTAAAATATTCAATCTCATTTACAGTTTGTAAATAAATATTTGAAATACTGACGCGTTTAGAAGACGTGACGCACTGAATGCATTGTTTTTTAAAACGCCAAGGCTGTAATTTAAAATAATAATTCGGTCCGTTTACGACCAAAAAATAGATTTTTTAAAGCCAAAAATACATTTCTACGGACATAAAATTAATCGCATTATAAAGTAATTTTTCATCGAATTTGATCACTTAAGTTGATAAAAAAAGAATATAAAATAATAGATTAGACTCTGTTTTACCGCCTGTAAAAATATCTGTAGCATTTTATCAAGTAATTAAAATGTTATGAAAATTTTCCTGGTTAAAATAGCGTCTACGGCCATTTAATAGATCGTTTATCCTATTTAGACTAATATGGAATTGTATCCAATGATTATAAGTTTTATTCTTTTCAAAAACGAATGGTTGGAATCTATTTGCGTCTGTTTATTAAACACTCAGATGTAGATATTCATCTAGGACATTACCAATTTTATTACAATTAATTTAGCACACAAAAAGATAAATCGTTTTTAGGAAAAAAAATATTTAACGTAAAACATATCTAATATTTTGTGTTAAAAAAAAACGAGCTTAGTGACTTTTAAAACCGACTTCTTAATTTCCAAATCAAAGTTATAAGATATTCGTCCTAAAATGTACAATCCTACAGGTAGTTCTCTCTGTAATTTATAACAAACTTATACATCTCAATTTAAATTTAAACAGGCTATTATGGCTTATCTTCCTCGGCCGAAGCTTTACGGAAACAAAGTACATTTACTTGTACATCAAGTGTTTTTTAAAAATATTATACCTTGCATGTTATACGACATAAGGACTCGGAGATCCTTTATATTTATATAAAATGCATAAATAATTAGCTTATTTTCTTATTATACTCGTGTGGGACATTTATTATACAAGAAAAGGAAATAGTGTTTTGAAAAAAGATATTATAACGGTAAAGGAAATAGTAGTAGTGCAAGATGTAAGGCAAAAAAACTTAAAACGTTATTCATTTATTAAGCAAACAAAATATAGAAATATCTTTATATAATCTTCAATACTTATATAATACATTAATAAGTTTCGGCTAGTGTTGTTTTTCTTACAATCTTTATTAAATTAAAAGAAAAACTAAAAGATATGTATTAAGTTTAAACTACTCAATTAACGGTAATTAACTTTATTCTTGTGCATTAAAAAATTGAACACTTTCTGAAAAAATTCAATGAAAAAGCAACAAACACCCACAACAAGTAATAAAAATACCGTAAATAAGATTTTGTATTTCAGTTCCAAATTTGTTTATTCATTTGCGTCACTTACAAGGAAGTGTAATGTCGCATAAATAGACGATATTTTGAGTGTGCCAGAATGTGTTATTTAAGTATAACCTATTCAACCTTACTTGAAACATGAACAAAGTAAACATATTGTTTATGGTGGTTTTCCTAAACCTTTGTATTTATGCAAGAAGTGGAAAGATACTAAGTTCGTACAATAAAGGAAACGGTAAATATAAAAATTTTAAATCAGAACTTGTTCCACATTACAACTATTTTATTATTTAATAACTTATTAGTTTGTAATAAGAATGTTGTATACCGATTATTTATGTAGTAGAGTGCGGTACGAATTTTAATCAAAAATAAGTTTTGAACTGCGCTCTTCTCCATAAATAACCCGATTTTGACTAACCGAATTTGTAAGCAACAAAGAAATTTTAAAACACAAGTTTGTAACCTCGTTTTCATTAAATCTTCAATTCCTATTTATCGTTGAAATTGTCTTTTTTTTTTTTGGAATTTTAATAATTTTGTTATAAGTTCTATTTAAAATACATTGTTTATACAAACCTTTTATCGTTACTTAACTTGTTTAAAGGCTATGGATACGGTGGATACGAAGGATACGGTGGTGGATTATACAACAAAGGGTATGGATACGGAAACAGTTACTACAGTGACGAAACAAATGCGGCTATGAAAGAAGATCCCAGTTATAACTCATACAGTAAACCATATTTAAAACATTCGTTAAAAAGATACTTTTAATTAAAAAAACAATTTTTAAATTTTAACTTACATTTACACAATTTAAATTTATTAAATTTTTAGACAAGGGATATGGATATGGCGGATACGGAGGATATGGTGGTAGATTATACAACAAAGGGTATGGATACGGAAACAGTTACTACAGTGACGAAACAAATGCGGCTATGAAAGAAGATCCCAGTTATAACTCATACAGTAAACCATATTTAAAACATTCCTTAAAAAGATACTTTTAATTAAAAAAACAATTTTTAAATTTTAACTTACATTTACACAATTTAAATTTATTAAATTTTTAGACAAGGGATATGGATATGGCGGATACGGAGGATATGGTGGTAGATTATACAACAAAGGGTATGGATATGGAAACAACTACTACAGTGACGAATCAAAAATGGCATCGAAAGAAGATCCCAGTTATACTTCATACAGTAAATTATGTTTAAATTGTTTGTTAAAAAGATTTTTGAATAAAAATATATTATTTTGAAGTTTTTATTTACATTTACACACTTGAGTTCGTTAAATCTTTTAGACAAAGGCTACGGTGGATACGGAGGATACGGTGGAGGATTATACAACAAAGGGTACGGATACGGAAACAACTACTACAGTGACGAATTAAAAAATGCTGTAAAAGAAGATCCAACTTATAATTCATACAGTAAACCATATTAAAAATATTTTTTAATGTAATTTTGCAATTTAAAAAAAACAACTATTATTTTTAAGTTTTATAATACACTGAGTGTCTTTTAAAAATCTTTAAGACAAAGGATATGGTTACGGTGGATACGGTGGTGGCTTATACAACAAAGAGTACGGATATGGAAAAAACTACTACAGTGACGAATCTAAAGCGGCTATGAAAGAAGATCCCACATATAATTCATACAGTAAACTTTGTTTAAAATATTTTTATTTTTCCAATTTAACAAACAACACTAAAATGTTAACAACATGTTAAATTAACTTTTTCAGATAAAGGGTATGGATAAGGCGGGTATGGAGGTTATGGTGGATCGTATTATAAAGGTTATGGATACGGAAAATCTTATTTCAAGGACGAATAAAAAAGAATTGATTGACGAGTTATTTTTTTGAAACTGTTGTAAATGATTATTTTGCTATGGATTTCTTTTTTTTTTTTTTTAATGAGATGTTTAATGTATAAAATTTTGACTATTCTCTTTTCAAACAGGATGCATTTTTTTCAAACAGGATGCATTTTTAACTTTTATTGTTAAAAACGATTTTATGCAGCAAACATAAAAATTGCTTGTAAAGTGAATCAAATATTTAATTAATGGACTTTTTTTATTTTTTATTTGATCAATCATAAATGATTAAAATATTAAATGGTATATACGTGAGATAAACAACCAACGGAATATGTATTTCCTACATGTTTTTATTAGAATTAAAGCATAAGATGGAAGAAAAAAATGAGAGAAATCTTTTCATAAATATTTAAAACAACTGTTTTTTTACAAATTTTTTAAATTTTTATTTTGTATTAAGAAATTAAAAAGCATATAAAAACTTTTAGTTATTAGAAATGAAAACACTTCAAAAGTATTTAATTTCTAAAAAATAATCTTACTGGACTGCTTCGATTTAGGGGTTTTAGGTTGACCTAAAAGGTACTCAAGATGTTTCAAAAGATAACAATACTTTGGGTGTGCATGAGATATACTTCATTGAAAACAAAATAAAAAGCGTTCTTTTTGGGGATTTATAGGCTTTTTTAAATACTTTCAGTATTTGGGTAGTCTTTAAATACTTTCCGTACTTGGGTAATCTCTTTAAATACTTTTAGTATTTGGGTAATCTTCAATACTTTCACTTTAAATCACTTTGCAGAAGAAATTTTAACTCAGTGGCAGATCCAGCCTTTTTTGGTGTTTTAGATACTAACTTCAAAACATAGAGTAAACTCCAAACATTTGTATGTTTATACTTGTGTCAAAATAAGAAAGTTTTGTAAAAATATCGGAATGATTGGAGCCTGGAAACAAAAAAGTCCTGTGAATTTTTCCTTCTGCTCTGAAGGTGAGAGCAACAAGCTCATAAATTTTTTTTTTTTTTTACTAATTTTGACTAAAATAGTATTAATTTAAAAATTTCAAATTTTATGTAAAAATTTTTCAGCGTTCTAGAAATATGTTTGTAACCCCCTCGAATTGAGGGGAGTTAAAACTTTAAATGCTCGTCATTTTTGTACGCAAAGAAATTATTGCACCAAATATGAAATTTCTTATTGAAAATGAATTTAGTTAAAAATAGAAAAAAAAAATTTGTTAACTCATTGTTCTCACGTTTGTGTAAAAATATGTTCAAACAAATGTAATTCAGAATGTGGAACTATATCAATAACATGAGTTTCACAGACTCCTCAATTAGGCATGGGCGAACAACATTTTTATAGTACAGCAAGCACGCTTTACCTTGTGTGCCTTTCAAGTGTTGGTATTAAATAAGACTATAAATGTTAAGCTAAATACTGATAAAATAATAAAAAGCAATCCTTTTTTATAAATTTTCATGCAATTACCCAAAGTAACATGCAATTACACAAAGTGTTTACCTTACATAAATGCTTAGTAAACAATCAATGAGCTTCAGGTCAGCTGCTACTGTGTATTTTAGCTCATTCAGCTTTAGTAACTAAATAAGCCTCTCCAAGTTATAGTTACTTCCTTCTACTCTGGGTTCAAGACCAAAAATAAGAACTGTATTAACCCCTGTAATTTTTATGTTTCTTTTCTCTGATTTTAGCTCTTCTGGGTTGAAGATGTTCATTATGACTTTCAGTGAACCTTGACCATCATCAATACCAACTCTTATAAACAAATTGTTGTGATTAAGTTTTATGTGTGCACATATTTCTTTTATTAGTTCCCACGGTTCAGGAACAAATGCAATATCTTTCTGAATTATATCTAAAACCTTGCAGTTTTCATTGTTGTATATTTGTTGAAAACTGCATGAAACTGCTTCATGAAATTGATTTAACTGAAAAGATTTGTTCTTAATACATTTTTAGGCATTACGTTTGAAACCTAGCAAAAAGTACTAAAATAATTTATAAATATATAAGTATTATAAATATACTAGCAGTAGGCAACCCGTAATACGGGTTTGAAGTTAACAAATTATTAATATTTATTTAATTTGTTTTCTCTAATGAAATATAAATTTTTTAAAACTTTTTTAGTTGTACATACTTTTACTTTTCTTGGCTTCTTAGTAAAACAAAACTGTAAGCTTCATTAAAGATACAGTTAATTATTTATTTCGAAAAATATATTCCGGATATTTTACCTAAACAATTTTAGCAATTTTAAAATAAGGCTTCGATGATCAATGCATATAATTCAAGTCATATTTTAACAAAACGATTTTGTTGTGATTTGCGCATTTAATGTCCGAACGTTGCGAAATAAATGGTTAACTGTATCTTTAATGAAGCTTGAAAAATTTTTACATAAAATTTGAAATTTTTAAATTAATACTATTTTAGTCAAAATTAGTAAAAAAAAAAAAAAATTTATGAGCTTGTTGCTCTCACCTTCAGAGCAGAAGGAAAAATTCACAGGACTTTTTTGTTTCCAGGCTCCAATCATTCCGATATTTTTACAAAACTTTCTTATTTTGACACAAGTATAAACATACAAATGTTTGGAGTTTACTCTATGTTTTGAAGTTAGTATCTAAAACACCAAAAAAGGCTGGATCTGCCACTGAGTTAAAATTTCTTCTGCAAAGTGATTTAAAGTGAAAGTATTGAAGATTACCCAAATACTAAAAGTATTTAAAGAGATTACCCAAGTACGGAAAGTATTTAAAGACTACCCAAATACTGAAAGTATTTAAAAAAGCCTATAAATCCCCAAAAAGAACGCTTTTTATTTTGTTTTCAATGAAGTATATCTCATGCACACCCAAAGTATTGTTATCTTTTGAAACATCTTGAGTACCTTTTAGGTCAACCTAAAACCCCTAAATCGAAGCAGTCCAGTAAGATTATTTTTTAGAAATTAAATACTTTTGAAGTGTTTTCATTTCTAATAACTAAAAGTTTTTATATGCTTTTTAATTTCTTAATACAAAATAAAAATTTAAAAAATTTGTAAAAAAACAGTTGTTTTAAATATTTATGAAAAGATTTCTCTCATTTTTTTCTTCCATCTTATGCTTTAATTCTAATAAAAACATGTAGGAAATACATATTCCGTTGGTTGTTTATCTCACGTATATACCATTTAATATTTTAATCATTTATGATTGATCAAATAAAAAATAAAAAAAGTCCATTAATTAAATATTTGATTCACTTTACAAGCAATTTTTATGTTTGCTGCATAAAATCGTTTTTAACAATAAAAGTTAAAAATGCATCCTGTTTGAAAAAAATGCATCCTGTTTGAAAAGAGAATAGTCAAAATTTTATACATTAAACATCTCATTAAAAAAAAAAAAAAAGAAATCCATAGCAAAATAATCATTTACAACAGTTTCAAAAAAATAACTCGTCAATCAATTCTTTTTTATTCGTCCTTGAAATAAGATTTTCCGTATCCATAACCTTTATAATACGATCCACCATAACCTCCATACCCGCCTTATCCATACCCTTTATCTGAAAAAGTTAATTTAACATGTTGTTAACATTTTAGTGTTGTTTGTTAAATTGGAAAAATAAAAATATTTTAAACAAAGTTTACTGTATGAATTATATGTGGGATCTTCTTTCATAGCCGCTTTAGATTCGTCACTGTAGTAGTTTTTTCCATATCCGTACTCTTTGTTGTATAAGCCACCACCGTATCCACCGTAACCATATCCTTTGTCTTAAAGATTTTTAAAAGACACTCAGTGTATTATAAAACTTAAAAATAATAGTTGTTTTTTTTAAATTGCAAAATTACATTAAAAAATATTTTTAATATGGTTTACTGTATGAATTATAAGTTGGATCTTCTTTTACAGCATTTTTTAATTCGTCACTGTAGTAGTTGTTTCCGTATCCGTACCCTTTGTTGTATAATCCTCCACCGTATCCTCCGTATCCACCGTAGCCTTTGTCTAAAAGATTTAACGAACTCAAGTGTGTAAATGTAAATAAAAACTTCAAAATAATATATTTTTATTCAAAAATCTTTTTAACAAACAATTTAAACATAATTTACTGTATGAAGTATAACTGGGATCTTCTTTCGATGCCATTTTTGATTCGTCACTGTAGTAGTTGTTTCCATATCCATACCCTTTGTTGTATAATCTACCACCATATCCTCCGTATCCGCCATATCCATATCCCTTGTCTAAAAATTTAATAAATTTAAATTGTGTAAATGTAAGTTAAAATTTAAAAATTGTTTTTTTAATTAAAAATCTTTTTAAGGAATGTTTTAAATATGGTTTACTGTATGAGTTATAACTGGGATCTTCTTTCATAGCCGCATTTGTTTCGTCACTGTAGTAACTGTTTCCGTATCCATACCCTTTGTTGTATAATCTACCACCATATCCTCCGTATCCGCCATATCCATATCCCTTGTCTAAAAATTTAATAAATTTAAATTGTGTAAATGTAAGTTAAAATTTAAAAATTGTTTTTTTAATTAAAAGTATCTTTTTAAG
Organism: Hydra vulgaris; assembly: GCF_038396675.1. Lineage (NCBI taxonomy): Eukaryota > Metazoa > Cnidaria > Hydrozoa > Anthoathecata > Hydridae > Hydra > Hydra vulgaris. Next base: position 59,588,476 of record NC_088927.1, on the reverse strand, counting down.
GAATGTTTTAAATATGGTTTACTGTATGAGTTATAACTGGGATCTTCTTTCATAGCCGCATTTGTTTCGTCACTGTAGTAACTGTTTCCGTATCCATACCCTTTGTTGTATAATCTACCACCATATCCTCCGTATCCGCCATATCCATATCCCTTGTCTAAAAATTTAATAAATTTAAATTGTGTAAATGTAAGTTAAAATTTAAAAATTGTTTTTTTAATTAAAAGTATCTTTTTAACGAATGTTTTAAATATGGTTTACTGTATGAGTTATAACTGGGATCTTCTTTCATAGCCGCATTTGTTTCGTCACTGTAGTAACTGTTTCCGTATCCATACCCTTTGTTGTATAATCCACCACCGTATCCTTCGTATCCACCGTATCCATAGCCTTTAAACAAGTTAAGTAACGATAAAAGGTTTGTATAAACAATGTATTTTAAATAGAACTTATAACAAAATTATTAAAATTCCAAAAAAAAAAAAGACAATTTCAACGATAAATAGGAATTGAAGATTTAATGAAAACGAGGTTACAAACTTGTGTTTTAAAATTTCTTTGTTGCTTACAAATTCGGTTAGTCAAAATCGGGTTATTTATGGAGAAGAGCGCAGTTCAAAACTTATTTTTGATTAAAATTCGTACCGCACTCTACTACATAAATAATCGGTATACAACATTCTTATTACAAACTAATAAGTTATTAAATAATAAAATAGTTGTAATGTGGAACAAGTTCTGATTTAAAATTTTTATATTTACCGTTTCCTTTATTGTACGAACTTAGTATCTTTCCACTTCTTGCATAAATACAAAGGTTTAGGAAAACCACCATAAACAATATGTTTACTTTGTTCATGTTTCAAGTAAGGTTGAATAGGTTATACTTAAATAACACATTCTGGCACACTCAAAATATCGTCTATTTATGCGACATTACACTTCCTTGTAAGTGACGCAAATGAATAAACAAATTTGGAACTGAAATACAAAATCTTATTTACGGTATTTTTATTACTTGTTGTGGGTGTTTGTTGCTTTTTCATTGAATTTTTTCAGAAAGTGTTCAATTTTTTAATGCACAAGAATAAAGTTAATTACCGTTAATTGAGTAGTTTAAACTTAATACATATCTTTTAGTTTTTCTTTTAATTTAATAAAGATTGTAAGAAAAACAACACTAGCCGAAACTTATTAATGTATTATATAAGTATTGAAGATTATATAAAGATATTTCTATATTTTGTTTGCTTAATAAATGAATAACGTTTTAAGTTTTTTTGCCTTACATCTTGCACTACTACTATTTCCTTTACCGTTATAATATCTTTTTTCAAAACACTATTTCCTTTTCTTGTATAATAAATGTCCCACACGAGTATAATAAGAAAATAAGCTAATTATTTATGCATTTTATATAAATATAAAGGATCTCCGAGTCCTTATGTCGTATAACATGCAAGGTATAATATTTTTAAAAAACACTTGATGTACAAGTAAATGTACTTTGTTTCCGTAAAGCTTCGGCCGAGGAAGATAAGCCATAATAGCCTGTTTAAATTTAAATTGAGATGTATAAGTTTGTTATAAATTACAGAGAGAACTACCTGTAGGATTGTACATTTTAGGACGAATATCTTATAACTTTGATTTGGAAATTAAGAAGTCGGTTTTAAAAGTCACTAAGCTCGTTTTTTTTTAACACAAAATATTAGATATGTTTTACGTTAAATACTTTTTTTCCTAAAAACGATTTATCTTTTTGTGTGCTAAATTAATTGTAATAAAATTGGTAATGTCCTAGATGAATATCTACATCTGAGTGTTTAATAAACAGACGCAAATAGATTCCAACCATTCGTTTTTGAAAAGAATAAAACTTATAATCATTGGATACAATTCCATATTAGTCTAAATAGGATAAACGATCTATTAAATGGCCGTAGACGCTATTTTAACCAGGAAAATTTTCATAACATTTTAATTACTTGATAAAATGCTACAGATATTTTTACAGGCGGTAAAACAGAGTCTAATCTATTATTTTATATTCTTTTTTTATCAACTTAAGTGATCAAATTCGATGAAAAATTACTTTATAATGCGATTAATTTTATGTCCGTAGAAATGTATTTTTGGCTTTAAAAAATCTATTTTTTGGTCGTAAACGGACCGAATTATTATTTTAAATTACAGCCTTGGCGTTTTAAAAAACAATGCATTCAGTGCGTCACGTCTTCTAAACGCGTCAGTATTTCAAATATTTATTTACAAACTGTAAATGAGATTGAATATTTTAAGGAAGATAAAATCTTGTTGGTACAATCACAATACAAAAAAAAAATCTTGATGTTACAGAGGCAAACACAGTGTGTTCAACAAGGCTTCCAGTAATAACCATTACTTTTCATGGTATAAAAACAAGGTTATTCTTTTTTCTTTATCAATATATTTCATCAATAATAGCTGTGTATTCAACTCATAGCATTCTCAACTACAGGTCTATTCATTGCGCAACCGGATTTTATTGTGGGGGCCTATTTTTAAGGCAAAAAAAATGTAACATTAATAAACTGAATTTTAAAAAACTAATAAGTTTTATGAATTCTCTCTCTGTATAACCTAATACTTTTTTGCAAATAGAATATTATAAAGATACTAGTGTCTCCAATTACAGGCCTATCTCCATACTATCATGCTTTTCAAAGTTATTAGAACACATTATGTATAAAAGATTGTATTACTTTTTAGATGTAAACAATATTCTCTATAGTAAGCAATTTGGGTTTAAAAAGAGCCACTCTACTGATCAGGCTATTGTTCATCTTGTTCATGATATTTTTAAATCATTTGATGAAAATAAATATACATTAGGTGTATTTATTGATCTCAGTAAGGCTTTTGACACTGTCGATCATTACATTTTATTAACAAAATTAGAAAACTATGGTATTAAACATACAAATATTGCGTGGTTTAAAAGCTATTTGTCAAATAGAAAACAATACATTTCTTATAATGAAGGTAAAACAACCAATATGAACATAACATGTGGGGTTCCTCAGGGATCTATATTAGGGCCACTCCTATTTCTCATTTTTATTAATGATTTAAGCAAAGCTTGTACCGAACTAGATACAATATTATTTGCAGATGACACAAATCTATTTTATGCACATAATGATATAAATATTCTGTTTAAGTCAGTAAACAAAGAGCTATTAAATCTTACTGAATGGTTTAATGCAAACAAATTATCGTTAAATGTAACCAAAACAAAATATACTTTTTTCCATCGTTTTCATGACCGAGATAAAATTCCATTGAAACTTCCAAAACTTTGTATTGCCAATCAGGACATAAAAAGAGAAACCACTTTAAAATTTCTCGGCGTGCTTCTTGATGAAAATGTGACGTGGAGAGATCACATACAATATCTCGAAAATACAATCTCAAGGAACATAGGCCTGCTATGCAGAGCTAAGCCTTTTTTAAATCCAACTTGCTTAAAGCTTTTATATTTCTCGTTCATTCATTGCCATCTTAATTATGCAAATATTGCTTGGTGCAGTACAAATAAAAATAAAATAAAAAAACTATTTAATAAACAAAAGCATGCAATCAGAATCATTTCCAATGTGGGCCGTTATACACACTCCCAAGCATTATTTGTTAATTTAAATATAATGAATGTTTATCAATTAAATGTCTATCAAGTTCTTATATTTATGTTCAAAATTAATAAAAATATATCTCCTAAAATTTTTTACCCATTATTCAAAATAAATCAGAATAGATATCTCACCAGATTTTCAAATAACAGTTATATCCAACCCAAAAGTTATTTTGCGGCGACCGAATTTTCAATTTCTACTAGAGGGCCGAAATTATGGAATAAAATATTAACTAATGAACTTAAAACAATTTCTATGCTAAATGAGTTTAAGAATAAATTAAAGCAAAAACTACAGATGATCGACGTAGCGCTCAGCTTTTTCTGAAGTTTTAATGAGGCTTGAAAAAAAAAAAAAAAATATATATATATATATATATATAAAATTATGGTTTATAAGAATTATTCACATATTTAAAGGTATATGCTGGTGTAAAAGGAAAGCTTCAGGATTATGCGTATTTGCTTGCTTGCTTATTAGTAATATAGTTTCTTTGTACAAATTCCTTTTTTTCTTTTTTTAAAATTTTTCTTAACCAACACAAAAACAAAAAGTTAAAGTAGGACTTTAGGACCGATGATTTTTATTCTATAAAGTCTTTATAAAAATGTTTTATATTATATAGTGTTACGTTTTTAAATTTTTGTTGTCTTATATTTACGGTATAGACTAAGGGGCTTGGTGATAAGACCAATTATGTCTTCTTCTTGCCCCTGCTATTTGTATTTATATTATGCTTTACGACTTTAATAAATTTATATGGCAAAAAAAAAAAAAAAAAAAAAAAAAAAAAAAAAAAAAAACAAAGATGCCACAAATATTTGGTGACTATTCGGTATTCAGTCTACTTGGCTACTTTTTTTTATTATTTGGTATTTGGCCGAATGTCTTAAACTATTTGACCGATAACCGAAAACTAGATACGGGTAAGAAAAATGAAAAAAAAAGATTACATATAAATATATTATTTTTTCTTTTTTTTTCAACAAATAGTTAACATAGTTATTATTTAAAATCTAAAGGTGGTAACTTATGATAATTTATGATAAAAACATTTTCGTTGTTTGATGATAACAAATGATTGTGTTTTTCTTCATAAGTTATATTATATCCTTCCAAAAGTAGCTTTTCACTATGTACAATGCCTCCGGAAAATAATAATGAAATTTAGGCAGGTTTTGTTAGAATAATATTTTGCGTTTGCTGACCATTACTTGTAAGGGTTTGCTGTCCAATACCAAGCGAACACTTTCATGTAAAAACCAAATTCATTTGCAACTTTTCTTTTCCATCTTTTCATATGTGCATATTTTCTGTAGAGAATGGCTTGATTGTTTTCATTTATATTCCTTTTTCTTACAAAGTGGAGATGAATCATTATCGATGCTACTTGACACCGTTGATGGTTTATCGGTGTCAGGCAGATTTGCACTGAGAAGGATTATACTTTCACCGAGGAAGATTGTGATATGTGTAATACATCACAATCTTTGTCAGAGCATTTTAGTTTTTATTTTATTTTGTTCGTTGTGTTATAAATAATTTCAGGAAATTAGTTTCAGATCGTGTATTAATAAAAAAAGCAACTGTATATTTAGAGACGATTTTACTGAAGGTACTGATATTACTGTTTCCTCCTTCCCTCCCTACTGATTTTCAAGTTACAGTCTGTTATTTTAGGAATTTAGTCAGCCAGTCAGGTATTTGACACAATTTCATTTCGGTAAATTTTTATTTTGAGGAGCTATTTTTTTTTGTAGAATCGCCTCTGTGTTTAATTGTCATTCCGAAGTTAAATGATTATTTATAAAAAGTTTAGAGTTCTTTGCGTTATATCTATATATAGCAACTACTGAAATTACCTTATTAATGCAAGATATACCAGAGCTGGTTATTTTTGTAATCTTTTTTGACGGTTTGAAGAGCATCATACTTTTATACGTAATTATAGTTAAAACAACTTGATGTAACTGTAAACAAATAATGCGTGCTGTCACATGACGTCACAAATGAATCAAAAATGCCAACAGCTTAATTATTATATACATTTTAACGAAGCAAGTTGGAATCCTCAAAATAACTAAGTATCACTGAATATTCGGTAATTCGTCCGAGCGTCTAGCCGAGTTTTCGGTTTACGGCAAAATCACTATTCGTGGCATCTCTAGAATAATCGCAAAGTAACGAACCAAGCAAATAAAGTGCATTAAAATATTTTTTTAATTCAAATTTTACACATTTACATAAATATTTATTTCACATATATTTTCTTTACCATTTTAAATGCAATTCTTAAAAAAACTACTTAGAGATTTTCTGCAGACACGATTTTTAACTATTTGAAAAATTATTTTATAGGTTTCTATTTCCTTAGTAATAAAAAGCAAAGAGTTTTCTATTGCTAAGGTGAGTTTGTACCAGTGGAGTATCTCAGGGTTCAGTTTTTGGCCCAATACTATTTGTAATTAATATAAATGACTTAAATATTATTATGCTAAATGAATTAGAATTATTTGTAGATGATACTAAAATCATGTCAGCAATTACCAATCAAAGTAACATTAATGCTCTTCAAGAAGACTTGAATAAGTTGTTAGACTGATCAAATAAGTGGTTGATAAAGTTCAATGGAGATCGGTGCAATGTTATGCATATTTTATAAATTGAATATTTAATTTAACTACAAATTAAAAGATATTAGATTTCATACAAGACAGATATTGAAAGAGATTTAGGTGTTATAAAATCAAATGACCTCAATTGGGAAAATCGTATTATCAGTGCGAATAACGATAATCGAGTGCTTGGTTTTATAAAACAAACATTTAATTATCTTGATGTTGCTATATTAAAGTTGTTTTACAAGTCAACTATTAGGTTACAGCTTGAATATGCAGCATCAGTACGGAGCCCATATTGTATTAAAGATATTAATAGGTTGGAAAATTACTACCTAGATAGACGTGAATTGAAACACAAGGCATCTGTTATGAAGAAAGGAGAAAAATATTAAGTTTACCAACGATACAAGAAAAGAGAAGAAGGGGTGACTCGATAGAAATGTTTAAAATATCAAATTCAACTAAATATATTAGGTTTTAGAAGTCTTTGAGATTTTTTAGTCACATGTTCAGAAATTTTCACAATAAAAAACTTTATCAATAATTTACTAAAGTAATATGCAGGTTTTACTATTTAAATAATGTGGTAGACGATTGGAGTTTTATATCAAAAGATGAAATCGATTCTATAAATAAAAATACATTTAAAAATAGAATAGACAAAATTCTGAACTTTTAATACAAAAATATATTTATAAACTATTTTTATTAAAAAAATCTTACATTTTGGGGCTGTTCTAGAAACAATATATATGTTATATTAAATTGTTTGTTCAGCAGTTTTATAATATATATATATATATATATATATATATAGATTAGATTTTAAAACTTTTATTGACTAAAACTTTTTCTGAATATAGAATTATTGAATTTTTTTGGCTAGACAAACAAACGATAAAGATCATTTAACATGTTACTTTAGACTTTATATCTTAATTGAGACATTTTGTTGTCATAAGCAGGGGTTATTAAGTTCTTATTAATCACAATGAAATTTAACATTTTCATATAAAAGTATATATATTTCAGCCAAATACAAGATCTAGAAGTCGATTTACCTGCTGAAAAGATAGTCAACCATATCAATAAATTATGGTCAGAAAATACAGAGGGAAGTAAGAGCTTCAAAGTCTGATCTTAAAAATTCATAAATTATAAGTAAAAACAATACTTGTTGGGGAGAGTGGGGTAATGGTGAATGCAGGGTAACTCTGAACATGGTCAAAACAGCATTGTAGAAAAATAAATTTGACAATTTCTTTTTACCTGCTGAGAAGAGATCCTATGCTCAGTTCCAGACGTGCAGTAGTGTAATGAAGCTGCGGATGTTGTTTACTATAATTTGATTTTAACAATTTTCAAAAATTGCTTTTGAGGGTTTGTGACTGAATAGTTAAACTAATTGATAAGCAACAAATATGATCAATTTTGTATAACTGGTGTCTTTAATTTGCATTCCCGCTTAGGTGTTTGCCAATACCCTACTCTCCCCAATATTTTTCTGCCGTTAAAATTAAAAAATCGAAAACAACATGCGACTTTAAAAAGCATATACTTTAGTCTTTTTAGAAATGCTTTCATGAAAAATAAAATTATGGAAATAATAAAAGGAAGAAAAAATTAACTTTTTCCGTTTTAAACTTCATCTGGATAAAATCTAATCACTGAGAAAAAGTATTTTTTGTAAAATTTATAGATACAGCTAATTAGTAGACCGTTTACCTTATCAATAAAACATTCTATTTTGTACGGATATTCATTTTGAAAAGAAATGTTTATTTATTGGTGATAATCACTGAGTTGTTTCAAATAATATGTAGTAATATTCGAGAATAAAATATTTTTTTCATTACTTGAGTTGAGCAATAAAAGCGTAGATTTTATCATATTTAAGGTATAACCATACACACTTATAGATCTATTTTTTCGGAAGCTTTTAATAATAAAGCGTTTATTTTCTAATGCTTTTTCATTTGATAAGCATTATGACTATAAACTGAATAATAAAAAAACAGCATACCTTTATCATTATATAAACAACTCATGGTCTGTGTAGTATATTTAATCAAATCTATTGATAGTATTGTAAAATACCACAAGTTCCAACGTGTATACATTTTGCTAAGTCTATCCTTATATGAAACACTTGGTTTATGTAAAGTTATATATTTTTTATTTTTGTTACCTGACATACAAAAGTAAACAACATATACTATTATAAAGCAGTCGGCAGTTTTTAAGGATTCCTACCCCTCCCCCATTTATTTTATTCCTAGAATCGCCCTTTGGTAGTCATTGGTTTGTTTAATCGCCAATCCCCGTATTGGACTCTTTTAAAGTCGTATTTCATAATTAAATAAATAAAATTATAACAATTATTTTTTAGTTTGTTCAAAAAACTATTTTTCTAAGAGTATTTGTTGCTGAGTGTTAAATTAAAGATATCTTTTAGACTAAGGATACGAAAAAATGAAACAGTTTTTCTACATATTAAGAAAACATAAAATTTAACAACTGCTGAGTTCAAATATGTTTAAAATTTTCATTTCAATAAAATAAGGTTTACAATGAGAAAAACGATTAGAAAGCTAATTATGCAAATTGCTCGTTTCTGACGGCGATAAAGACAGTTTAATTTACTTTTTCAGTACTTAACCAGGCAATATTAGCATAGTTTATTTTGCTGCGAGTAAATCAAAAAAAATAGTTTTCCTAATTTTTTCTTTTTGAGATAAGTTTGAGCTTTGTATAAAACTCCAATGTTTTTAGAGACTTTAATGCATACATAATTAATGTGTTGGTTCCAGATAAAGTTCTCATCGAGATAAACACCTGAATATTTAGTGACGAAATCTCTTTTTATCTCAAATTTATCAATATTGATTTGAAGCAAATTTAAGAGTAAAACTACTTTTACCTAATGAATTTTATTCAGTCAGAGATCATTAGTTTCCTCAGTATTTAGTGTTAAAGTATTGGATTTTAGCTAGTGGGATAAATATTAAAGTTCTTCATTTAATATCACTCTTATGGAAGAATAAATTAGCACCATCTACATACATGATGCTTTATTTAGATTAAGAAATAGCGTGGTCCAACAAACCTTGTAAGACTCCACAAGTTATATTTAAGCGATTGATAATTGTCATTACTAATAAACAAATTGTTTTTTATTTGATTAGTAACTTCTAAATCACCTTAACACTAGTTAATTTCATAGTATTTTATCTGTTTAATTAAAGTGTGACAATTAACCGTATAAAATGCCTTTAATAGATTGATAAAAAAAATACCTAATGTATATTTTGATTGTTCAAAAGATTTTGAAATATATTTTTCTACCTATCTATATTTATTATTTAATTTTATAAAATACGTTTATTTTGAAGTCAAACATTAGTCAATAGAAAAATTGTCTTAGGAAATATATCTTTTGTTGGTTGTAAATCTCTTCATCTTACTCTCTACTCTAAAGACGTGCATAAACATGTTTTAGAAATATTTTCAGATACATTATTTACTACAAAAAAGAAAAAAGATCTTCCTATGTCAGCAATGGATTGTATAATGACTGAGATACGTAAAGATTTGGGTCGTGAAGGTAACAGTAATGTACGTGAACTTAATTTTGCATCTAAATATTAATACGCTAATGAATAGTGCGCATAGCTACGCCTAATGTTCGTATTGTTAATTACGATTCTGTATTCTGTAAAATACACTATTTCTTAATTTTTAAGTAGTTTCTAGATTTTTTTAAGCGCGATTACATGTTCCATTCGGTCTTTCGAGTAAGTTCAGTAAGCAAATTAGAGTTGATATACTTTTATTTTCAAGAAGAATTGATATTTTCATTGTTTATAAAAATTTTAAATAAAAATTTAAATAATCGTTTGTTTGTTGTTGGTTTTTATTTTTCTAATTTTTATAGCCTGTTTTCATTTTTTAGAAGAAGTTAGAACTAAAATGACTGGTAAAATAGTTTTTTTAGTACAATGTTTCTTTTTTAGTAAACTGTTTCAGTTTTGTCGATAGTCTTTTTAGAACATTTTAAGCAAGTATTGTTTTATTTTCTAGAGCAGTTAAGAGGAACTGATGACTTTTTTAGTAAGTTCAATTCATTTTCTTATTTATAGATTAAGATTATTTTTTGTAGAAAGAATAATAAGAATTAAATTTTATTTATGTATTTAATATGAAAAGTTAAATAAAATAAGACTGTTGTCTGTGGCCATGTAAGTTTATATACATAAGTTTGCGTTTATTTCAATCTATTTTATATTTCTCTATATCTATATGTATATTTAATATTCTTAAGAAAAATAATAAGGAATAGAAAAATTAAAAAAAAATTCTTCTAGAATTTGTCAAAAGAATGCTGTGTTATGCTTCATTTAAAGGTATCTGAATATGTATTTATAAGAAATTTAATTTTGTTCTTAAATGGTTTCATCTTTTTTAATACAATGTTGTGAATTGCAGTCTGCATTCTTTGTTACATTAAAAATAATTGATGCTAATAAACGTTGTTTTATAATTGTTAAAGGTTTGCATATATGTTTATATTATACTCAAAGTTAAAAAGTTTTTGATAAATACGTGTATGTGATGATATATGTGATATAGATGTTTTATAAATGTATTTTTATAATAGTACGAAATGTATTTTATCTAATGTGTACATGATTGTTAAATGAGATGTTTTTATATGTTAAAAAGCATTATAAAAAATATTGTGTAAAATAGTCAGTATAACTATAAAATACAATACATTTGAGATATAGATCTAGAGCAAAATTTGTCAACCTTACCAGTCAAGCGGTGTTACTGCTTTAGGTTTAAGTGTTGTCTAGCCTTCAATATAACTATTCTGAAAATGCATAACATTATCTTTGATAACTTTTTGCGTAATGTTGTTACCTTTGGCTTATCTTTATGTTAGTGTCTGTTGTTAAAAATGATTATTAGGTAGTTTCATTACTAGAACTCACTGCTTTTGTTTCTTAATATAAATAGCACAGTGAATATTATTATTGCGCATAGTTACGCCTATTGTTCGATATTAGTTACGGTTTTGTATTCTGTAAAATACACTATTTCTTAGTTTTTAAGTAGTTTCCAGACTTTTCTTTACCAAGTATTTTCCTAAAGAAGTCACGACCTTTCATGGTACGAGATAGATAATGTTTAGTAGCTTGAAGTGATAGGTAATGTAAAATCTTTTTAAAATTTTATTAAGTAATTAATTTATTGAAATCTTTTTTTTAAATTGTACTTTTAAATTTAAAGCTTCGTGTTATAGATGTTAAAAATATAGATTAATATAATTCTTAGATGGGGTCTAGCGTTAGAAGATATATATGGGTAGTTTCATGCTTTCACATGCTTTTAATAATTGGGATAAAAACCATGACAACATTTTATTAAAAATAAAATTTATCTATAGTATTGTTAAAAGCTTTGCTCTTTGAAAAAAATGTTTCTGGCTTTTCAATAAATGTACAATAATTTCTCTTACATGAACGAATTGTGGTTTAGGATATAATTGTGTTATTACATGTTTGTTTTTCTATATTTAATATAGCAATAATCATTTTCATACATTTTTATTTAAGTCTAATAGTTTATAATTTATTAAGATTTAGATTATTAGAAAATTCATGTTTACAGAGTTGTTATTAATTATAATCAAGTTGTTGTACCAAGGAAATTGTAGAGGTTTATTTATAAAATATGCTATATATATATTATAAATAAAATTTTGGTTTTCATATGTTTTCATTAATAAATAGTTCAGTATACATATACATATATATATATATATATATATATATATATATATATATATATATATATATATATATATATATATATATATATATATATATATATATATCCTTGGAGTCGCGGCAGCGTCATAGTGTGTGTGTTGGAGGGGGGGGGGGGATTTACAAACCCGCGTTAATAACCTGTTTTGTATTGTACATAACGCATTTATAAGTTTTATTATGCGTTTTGTTCAATGTTTTCTCTAAACATATGAACTATGACACTGTCGTGACTCCAAGGATATATATGTATGTATGTGTGTGTGTATATATATATATATGTATATATATATATATATATATATATATATATATATATATATATATATATATATATATATATGTATATATATATATGTATATGTATATATATATATATATATATATATATATATATATGTATATATATATATATATATATATGTATATATATATATATATATATATATGTATATATATATGTATATATATATATATATATATATATATATATATATATATATATATATATATATATATATATATATATATATATATATATATATATATATATATATATATATATGTATATATATTAGTAGAAACACTTTACTTTTTCTAATAAAAAAGGATATTTGTTTGTTTCTAAATTTTTTTATTAGAAACAAAATAAATTTAAACATTTTTTAAGTCTTTGCTAATATGGTTGCAGGTTTTTCTCAACTTTAATTAAATAAACTTTAGAAAAAGTAATACAGGTGGATTCGTTTTGATGATGGCAAATTAATTTTATTTTACATTTATTTGGTTTCTTTGTTTTATAATTTTTCGAGTAAGAATTTTTTAGTTATTTATTTTTATTTTATTGTTAACTTTAGAGTATTAACAAAAAAAAAAAAAAATTAGTGTTGATTGGATAAATATGTTTAATGAAAATGATGACGTTGAAATGGATGATAGGCTAGATGAAGTTATGTATTTACAAGATGATGAAAGTGCTATAAGGCGTGTTGAAAGTAATCATAGACGAAATGAAAGAAATAGACTTAGGCAAGATGAAATTATAAATGATTATTGTTTTAATATTAAACATTTAATTTTTTTTATAAAAAAATATAGAAAATGCAACCAGTTTTTGTTATTTTGCCTACTGTTATAACTGCTTTTAAATAGTTATTAGTGTTATAATTCATAGCCAAATGTGTAGAGTTAGGTCGTTAAACTAGCCAAGCAAGTGTGTGTAGAGCTAGGCCGTTAAACTAGCCAAGCAAGTGTTGTGTCTTGCAGTGTATGTAGAGCTAGGCCGTTAAACTAGCCAAACAAGTGTCATGACTTGCAGTGTGTGTAGAACTAGACTGTTATGTTAGCCGGCTATTCTTTATAACTGAAAATCTATCTAAAAAGAAAAAAAAATAATAGCGATCAGCAAGATTACAAACTTTGCCAGCCAAGAGCTTTAGTTAGCAGAGCAGTGAGACAGCATTTAGTGCCAAAAGGTGTTTGGATCGTCCATAAGTTACGTAACGCAAACTTATACAATAAAACAAAAAAGTTCAAAAGTTTTCCCTCGCAGAGTTTTAATATTTAGATAAATTAGCGCATTAAGTTTAATGAAAACTGACGCGTAAAAGAGCTAAATATCTCCAACTTCTGTTTTTAGATATATTTTGCGTTGCGTAATTTATGGACGATCCGTTACTGTTATATTTAATGTCTGTTGTCTAGCCTTTTATAGCTATATATATATATATATATATATATAAAACACATATCTGTTAACATTTTGTGTAATTTCATCTTACAAATACCTTAAGCTATTTGCTATTGCTTTGCGTAATTGTTGCGATGCAGTTGTTGTAATGTTTTATGTTGATAGACAGCTTAGCTTACCTTCCCGTGGTGTCTATCGTTAAAAATGATTACAGGTAGTTTCTCTAACTGCTTTTAATTATTCACTAAAAGCCAATATAGCATTTGGTATTACAATAGTACAATTGTTTATATCTCTCATTTTTTTTATCTTTAGTGTTATTAATATTTTTGCTCTTTGAATGAGATTAAACGAGTTGAATGAGATTAAACGAGTTGGCTTTTCATTAAAGATAAAGATATTGGTTTCAAAAATGAACACCATAGCCAAAGTGCTCACAAAATTAAGTAATTTTTAAGAATCTTTCTATTTTTTTTTTACTTATTTTTCTATAACTTCCTACGAGCATGGAATCACGTAGCTTTTTTAATGTTTAATCGTCGTCCCTATCTATAATAAATATTTTAAAAGTGAACACAATTTTAAATATTTAATTTTTACAACTGTTTTATATGGTTTTAACATTTCTTTTATAGCCTTTTCAGCTCATTAGGCCGGGTGAATAAAAAAAAGCAATTGCTTTTATTTAACGCTTGTAGACTAATTGCTCACCGATATTTATCGATTTTGCTCAAATTTGTATTAACGTAAAGCGTAACAATTACTTCAAAAATGTCGAGTAAAAGCAATTGCTTTTTTTTATCAACCTGACTTATAAAAAAAAATAATAAAAAGTTTTAAATAAAACTAATAATTTTAACGCAAAGTTAAGACAAAACGCAAGGCAAAATATATTCCGGATATTTTTCGCGAAATATTTTCTGCATTAGTATAAATTTGGATTGGATGAATGCTGAAATAAATATATGTTAATATACGTTAATATAAAGTAAATCGACATATTTGTTTACCGAAATTTTTTATTTTTATTATTATTTTGATTTCTGCCGGATTATTAAAAAAAAAGATAGCTTAAGTAATAAGCTTTAATATTATAGGAGCAGTATACAGGGATTAGTCTTATCCGGAATTGCGGATATATTTTTCAACTTATAGTTTTTCCGGATATCCAAAACAATTTCTTTCCATACAAGTTTACAAGTTATATATTAATAAGTTATATTAAGATACAAATTAAGGTATAATTTTTGTGAATATTTATTTTTTAGGCTTCACTCATCACTCTTAGCAAAATAAAGAAAAGTTAAAAAAAAATTAGAAACTACTCAGCTAAAAGCAAAATTAAGAGGAAGGAAAGGAAAAATATATTCCGGATATTTTACCTAAACAATTTTTAGCAATTTTAAAATAAGGCTTCGATGATCTATGCATATAATTCAAGTCATATATTAACAAAACGATTTTGTTGTGATTTGCGCATTTAATGTCCGAACGTTGCGAAATAAATGGTTAACTGTATCTTTAATGAAGCTTACAGTTTTGTTTAACTAAGAAGCCAAGAAAAATAAAAGTAAGTACAACTAAAAAAGTTTTAAAAAATTTATATTTCATTAGAGAAAACAAATTAAATTAATATTAATAATTTGTTAACTTCAAACCCGTATTACGGGTTGCCTACTGCTAGTATATTTATAATACTTATATATTTATAAATTATTTTAGTACTTTTTGCTAGGTTTCAAACGTAATGCCTAAAAAAGTATTAAGAACAAATCTTTTCAGTTAAATCAATTTCATGAAGCAGTTTCATGCAGTTTTCAACAAATATACAACAATGAAAACTGCAAGGTTTTAGATATAATTCAGAAAGATATTGCATTTGTTCCTGAACCGTGGGAACTAATAAAAGAAATATGTGCACACATAAAACTTAATCACAACAATTTGTTTATAAGAGTTGGTATTGATGATGGTCAAGGTTCACTGAAAGTCATTATGAACATCTTCAACCCAGAAGAGCTAAAATCAGAGAAAAGAAACATAAAAATTATAGGGGTTAATACAGTTCTTATTTTCGGTCTTGAACCCAGAGTAGAAGGAAGTAACTATAACTTGGAGAGGCTTATTTAGTTTCTAAAGCTGAATGAGCTAAAATACACAGTAGCAGCTGACCTGAAGCTCATTGATTGTTTACTAAGCATTTATGTAAGGTAAACACTTTGTGTAATTGCATGTTACTTTGGGTAATTGCATGATAATTTATAAAAAAGGATTGCTTTTTATTATTTTATCAGTATTTAGCTTAACATTTATAGTCTTATTTAATACCAACACTTGAAAGGCACACAAGGTAAAGCGTGCTTGCTGTACTATAAAAATGTTGTTCGCCCATGCCTAATTGAGGAGTCTGTGAAACTCATGTTATTGATATAGTTCCACATTCTGAATTACATTTGTTTGAACATATTTTTACACAAATAACAGATGCTTTAATGGCTGAAGACTTTAAAGTATCTGTTATTTTTGTCCCTCGTTACAGTTTTACAAGATTAGTAAAACTGTTACGAGGCATGGTTACAGTTTTACTAATTTATGGAAATTCAAAAAGGGTATGTAATTAATAAATTTCTTTAAACTTGTTCATTTTAGCATGAAAAGGATATTTTATAAGAGAGATATTCAAAAATTTGCCTCAGAAATGTTGAACTAATACACGACACATAAAGATTACCTTAGATATTTAAGACAAGTCAGATTCAGCATTTTTTGGTGTTTGAGAAAGCTAACTTCTAGAAATAAGGTAAAACTCCAAACTTTAAAATTTTATGTCAAATAAAGATGTTTTGCAAACTTGTGGGATGTTTGGAGCCTGGAAACAAAACAAAAAAATAATTTTGCCCCCTGCCCCAAACGTGGGAACAATGAGTTAACAAACTTTTTTTTTCTATTTTTAACTAAATTCATTTTCAATAAGAAATTTCATATTTGGTGCAATAATTTCTTTGCGTACAAAAATGACGAGCATTTAAAGTTTTAACTCCCCTCAATTCGAGGGGGTTACAAACATATTTCTAGAACGCTGAAAAATTTTTACATAAAATTTGAAATTTTTAAATTAATACTATTTTAGTCAAAATTAGTAAAAAAAAAAAAAAATTTATGAGCTTGTTGCTCTCACCTTCAGAGCAGAAGGAAAAATTCACAGGACTTTTTTGTTTCCAGGCTCCAATCATTCCGATATTTTTACAAAACTTTCTTATTTTGACACAAGTATAAACATACAAATGTTTGGAGTTTACTCTATGTTTTGAAGTTAGTATCTAAAACACCAAAAAAGGCTGGATCTGCCACTGAGTTAAAATTTCTTCTGCAAAGTGATTTAAAGTGAAAGTATTGAAGATTACCCAAATACTAAAAGTATTTAAAGAGATTACCCAAGTACGGAAAGTATTTAAAGACTACCCAAATACTGAAAGTATTTAAAAAAGCCTATAAATCCCCAAAAAGAACGCTTTTTATTTTGTTTTCAATGAAGTATATCTCATGCACACCCAAAGTATTGTTATCTTTTGAAACATCTTGAGTACCTTTTAGGTCAACCTAAAACCCCTAAATCGAAGCAGTCCAGTAAGATTATTTTTTAGAAATTAAATACTTTTGAAGTGTTTTCATTTCTAATAACTAAAAGTTTTTATATGCTTTTTAATTTCTTAATACAAAATAAAAATTTAAAAAATTTGTAAAAAAACAGTTGTTTTAAATATTTATGAAAAGATTTCTCTCATTTTTTTCTTCCATCTTATGCTTTAATTCTAATAAAAACATGTAGGAAATACATATTCCGTTGGTTGTTTATCTCACGTATATACCATTTAATATTTTAATCATTTATGATTGATCAAATAAAAAATAAAAAAAGTCCATTAATTAAATATTTGATTCACTTTACAAGCAATTTTTATGTTTGCTGCATAAAATCGTTTTTAACAATAAAAGTTAAAAATGCATCCTGTTTGAAAAAAATGCATCCTGTTTGAAAAGAGAATAGTCAAAATTTTATACATTAAACATCTCATTAAAAAAAAAAAAAAAAGAAATCCATAGCAAAATAATCATTTACAACAGTTTCAAAAAAATAACTCGTCAATCAATTCTTTTTTATTCGTCCTTGAAATAAGATTTTCCGTATCCATAACCTTTATAATACGATCCACCATAACCTCCATACCCGCCTTATCCATACCCTTTATCTGAAAAAGTTAATTTAACATGTTGTTAACATTTTAGTGTTGTTTGTTAAATTGGAAAAATAAAAATATTTTAAACAAAGTTTACTGTATGAATTATATGTGGGATCTTCTTTCATAGCCGCTTTAGATTCGTCACTGTAGTAGTTTTTTCCATATCCGTACTCTTTGTTGTATAAGCCACCACCGTATCCACCGTAACCATATCCTTTGTCTTAAAGATTTTTAAAAGACACTCAGTGTATTATAAAACTTAAAAATAATAGTTGTTTTTTTTAAATTGCAAAATTACATTAAAAAATATTTTTAATATGGTTTACTGTATGAATTATAAGTTGGATCTTCTTTTACAGCATTTTTTAATTCGTCACTGTAGTAGTTGTTTCCGTATCCGTACCCTTTGTTGTATAATCCTCCACCGTATCCTCCGTATCCACCGTAGCCTTTGTCTAAAAGATTTAACGAACTCAAGTGTGTAAATGTAAATAAAAACTTCAAAATAATATATTTTTATTCAAAAATCTTTTTAACAAACAATTTAAACATAATTTACTGTATGAAGTATAACTGGGATCTTCTTTCGATGCCATTTTTGATTCGTCACTGTAGTAGTTGTTTCCATATCCATACCCTTTGTTGTATAATCTACCACCATATCCTCCGTATCCGCCATATCCATATCCCTTGTCTAAAAATTTAATAAATTTAAATTGTGTAAATGTAAGTTAAAATTTAAAAATTGTTTTTTTAATTAAAAGTATCTTTTTAAGGAATGTTTTAAATATGGTTTACTGTATGAGTTATAACTGGGATCTTCTTTCATAGCCGCATTTGTTTCGTCACTGTAGTAACTGTTTCCGTATCCATACCCTTTGTTGTATAATCTACCACCATATCCTCCGTATCCGCCATATCCATATCCCTTGTCTAAAAATTTAATAAATTTAAATTGTGTAAATGTAAGTTAAAATTTAAAAATTGTTTTTTTAATTAAAAGTATCTTTTTAACGAATGTTTTAAATATGGTTTACTGTATGAGTTATAACTGGGATCTTCTTTCATAGCCGCATTTGTTTCGTCACTGTAGTAACTGTTTCCGTATCCATACCCTTTGTTGTATAATCCACCACCGTATCCTTCGTATCCACCGTATCCATAGCCTTTAAACAAGTTAAGTAACGATAAAAGGTTTGTATAAACAATGTATTTTAAATAGAACTTATAACAAAATTATTAAAATTCCAAAAAAAAAAAAGACAATTTCAACGATAAATAGGAATTGAAGATTTAATGAAAACGAGGTTACAAACTTGTGTTTTAAAATTTCTTTGTTGCTTACAAATTCGGTTAGTCAAAATCGGGTTATTTATGGAGAAGAGCGCAGTTCAAAACTTATTTTTGATTAAAATTCGTACCGCACTCTACTACATAAATAATCGGTATACAACATTCTTATTACAAACTAATAAGTTATTAAATAATAAAATAGTTGTAATGTGGAACAAGTTCTGATTTAAAATTTTTATATTTACCGTTTCCTTTATTGTACGAACTTAGTATCTTTCCACTTCTTGCATAAATACAAAGGTTTAGGAAAACCACCATAAACAATATGTTTACTTTGTTCATGTTTCAAGTAAGGTTGAATAGGTTATACTTAAATAACACATTCTGGCACACTCAAAATATCGTCTATTTATGCGACATTACACTTCCTTGTAAGTGACGCAAATGAATAAACAAATTTGGAACTGAAATACAAAATCTTATTTACGGTATTTTTATTACTTGTTGTGGGTGTTTGTTGCTTTTTCATTGAATTTTTTCAGAAAGTGTTCAATTTTTTAATGCACAAGAATAAAGTTAATTACCGTTAATTGAATAGTTTAAACTTAATACATATCTTTTAGTTTTTCTTTCATTTAATAAACATTGTAAGATAAACAACACTAGCCGAAACTTATTAATGTATTATATAAGTATTGAAGATTATATAAAGATATTTCTATATTTTGTTTGCTTAATAAATGAATAACGTTTTAAGTTTTATTGCCTTACATCTTGCACTACTACTATTTCCTTTACCGTTATAATATCTTTTTTCAAAACACTATTTCCTTTTCTTGTATAATAAATGTCCCACACGAGTATAATAAGAAAATAAGCTAATTATTTATGCATTTTATATAAATATAAAGGATCTCCGAGTCCTTATGTCGTATAACATGCAAGGTATAATATTTTTAAAAAACACTTGATGTACAAGTAAATGTACTTTGTTTCCGTAAAGCTTCGGCCGAGGAAGATAAGCCATAATAGCCTGTTTAAATTTAAATTGAGATGTATAAGTGTGTTATAAATTACAGAGAGAAATACCTGTAGGATTGTACATTTTAGGACGAATATCTTATAACTTTGATTTGGAAATTAAGAAGTCGGTTTTAAAAGTCACTAAGCTCGTTTTTTTTTAACACAAAATATTAGATATGTTTTACGTTAAATATTTTTTTTCCTAAAATCGATTTATCTTTTTGTGTGCTAAATTAATTGTAATAAAATTGGTAATGTCCTAGATGAATATCTACATCTAAGTGTTTAATAAACAGACGCAAATAGATTCCAACCACTTGTTTTTGAAAAAAAATAAAACTTATTATCATTGGATACAATTCCATATTAGTCTAAATAGGATAAACGATCTATTAAATGGCCGTAGACGCTATTTTAACCAGGAAAATTTTCATAACATTTTAATTACGTGATAAAATGCTACAGATATTTTTACAGGCGGTAAAACAGAGTCTAATCTATTATTTTATAATTATAAAATAATAGATTAGACTTATTAAAATTATTATTTTAAATTACAGCCTTGGCGTTTTAAAAAACAATGCATTTAGTGGTTCACGTCTTCTAAACGCGTCAGTATTTCTAATATACATTTACAAACTGTAAATGAGATTGAATATTTTAAGGAAGATAAAATCTTGTTGGTACAATCACAATACAAAAAAAAAAATCTTTTTGGACAGAGGTAGACACAGTGTGTCGTAAACTATTTGACCGAATACCGAAAACTAGATAGTGGTAAGAAAAATGCAAATAAAAAGATTACATATAAATATATTATTTTTTCTTTTTTTTTCAACAAATAGTTAACATAGATATTATTTAAAATCTAAAGGTGGTAATTTATGATAATTTATGATAAAAACATTTTCGTTGTTTGATGATAGCAAATGATTGTGTTTTTCTTCATAAGTTATATTATATCCTTCCAAAAGTAGCTTTTTCTGAAATTACCTTATTAATGCAAGATATACCAGAGCTGGTTATTTTTGTAATCTTTTTTGACGGTTTGAAGAGCATCATACTTTTATACCTAATTATAGTTATATTATATCCTTCCAAAAGTAGCTTTTTACTATGTACAATGCCTTCGGAAAATAATAATGAAATTTAGGCAGGTTTTGTTAGAATAATATTTTGCGTTTGCTGACCATTACTTATAAGGGTTTGCTGTCCAATACTAAGCGAACAGTTTCATGTAAAAACCAATTTCATTTGCAACTTTTCTTTTCCATCTCTTCATATGTGCATATTTTTTGTAGAGAATGGCTTGATTGTTTTCATTTATATTCCTTTTTCTTACAAAGTGAAGATGAATCATTATCGATGCTTCTAGACACCGTTGGTGGTTTATTGGTGTCAAGCAGACTTGCACTGAGAAGGATTATACTTTCACCGAGGAAGATTGTGATATGTGTAATACATCACAATCTTTGTCAGAGCATTTTAGTTTTTATTTTAATTTGCTCGTTGTGTTATAAATAATTTCAGGAAATTAGTTTCAGATTGTGTATTAATAAATAAAGCAACTGTATATTTAGAGACGATTTTACTGAAGGTACTGATTTTACTGTTTCCTCCTTCCCTCCCTACTGATTTTCAAGTTACAGTCTGTTATTTTAGGAATTTAGTCAGCCAGTCAGGTATTTGACACAATTTCATTTCGGTAAATTTTTATTTTGAGGAGGTTTCGTTTTTAAGGAACCAGTCGTTACTTTTTAAGGATTCACTCTTCTTCACCCTCATTTTGATTGTAGAATCGCCTCTGTGTTTTATTGTCATCATATAATTTATTAATAATAGCTGTATATTTAACTCATAGCGATTTCTACTACACGCCTCTTCATTGTGCTTTTTGTTTTGTTTCTAATTTTTTTATTTTGTAAATAATTTAAGAATGCTTTATATTTTGTTTTTAATCTTATGCATGCCCAAATAGAGATGGCACTTTTACTTACTTTTTTTTCACTTACTCGAGTACGTTAATTTTTATCAAAAAGTAAATTACATAAGTAATTTGAAACGTTTTATGTAAATTTACATTTCCGTATAAGTAATTTATTTTTTTGAAACAACTTTTACTTTTTAAAGTAATTTTTTTTACTTTCAAAAAAAGGTTATGTAAAAGAATATTACATCAAAAAGTAATTTTTTTTTACATGTAAAATTAAGTCACGAGAAAAAGCTATTTTACTTTTACATTTAAAAGTTAATTAATTTTGAAAATTACTTTACATAATATAAAAGTTCCTCAAACTGTAATTTACATTTACCTATTAAAGTAAGTAATTAAAAAAAATTATATTATAAAGTAACTTGCATATGAAAGTAAACTACATAAAAGTAAAATGCTACCAAATGTAAATTAAATTTATAAATAAAATAATATTTTTTAAGTAGGAATTTTTTATTTTAAAAGTAATAACAAATCTTTATTAAAAATAAATTACATAAAATAAAATTTAAATTAGATAAACTTACATTTTATATAAATTGTAAAGTAAATTAAAAGTAACTTATATAAAGTAAGCAAATAAATTTACTTATATTTTAAGATAACTTTGACATGATCTTGTATAAAAGAAATGCAAGAAAGTAAAACTTTAAGGCACTAACATTTAGTTTGCCGCAACATTCGATTTGCGCGGTTTTAGGTATTTCTTCCCTGTAAAGTTTGAAAATATCAATAATAGGTTTCCGTCCATGATTAAAACCCTCTCTAATCTCCGGTCCATGTTTTAACTATTTTAACCATTCTCTGAATCAAACCGTCTCAAAAATGTTCACTCTCTGGCCAACCATTCGAAAGGTCTGGAATTTAGACAAAGCTAAATTAAGGCATTTAGCATAAGGCGTATATACCCATGGAGACTCAGAAAGGGTAGATTATTAGAAAAGAAAATAATTGGCGTAATTGATAGTCTTTTTTTACAATATTTTTGCTTAAATGCATTTATTATTTAAAAACTAAGGAGGGAAAGTTTAAACTTGTCCTGAATTATGGGAGCTATGACACCATGTCCTGAAGATTAAGGAGCACCGAACTTTTTAGGAGGACACATTATTTTTGTAAAGATTTTTCGCCACTTTGATACAAAAAAAGTCCACCTGCTCAAGAATATCCTTTGACTCTAAAAGTCTTGGTTTAAACAACTACGGTACTTTTATATGGGCATAAAAATTTAGAACTTTTCACGTAAATATCTTTATCTGCGTGTAGTATCAGTGGCCTAGCTACCGCAAGGCCAGTATAAGCAAGACTTACGGTCCCACAAGCAACTAAACCAAGAGTCGCAAGGTTCAGAAGCTCTTAGATATATTTAAAGAGTTTTTTTGTTAGTTTTTTTTAGAAAAGTTATCGCTCCAGAGAAACAGAAATTGGGCACCTTGGCCACGTATGTCTAATAACAAAATACACTTTGCTTGGCCGCTGTGTAATATACCTATATCCCGAGCTGTAGCGTAAAAATGATTTATAAGTAGATAAAGAAATGAAAATTGTGGTGATTAGAGACTGGATACAAAAATGCCCTAAAACATTTACCATCCCTACTCCAAATTTGAGGGCAACAAATTAGTAATTTTTATTATTTTTGTTTTCTTACACTAAGTTTACATCCTCGCCAAATGAAGTGGTTGTTTCAATCTTTTTCTAAACATTCTTATGTGATAAGCAAGAACACATTTAAGTTTGGTACTTAAGTATGTTTTTGTTTATACCACAACATAGAATAACTTTAAAGAAAATTTAATATGAAATTTTATAAAAACCATTTTGACCAAAATTATTGCGTTTACATAATTATATTAATATTACATCTCATAATTTACGTATGTAAATTTTGAGATGTAGTATTGATGTAATTATTAAAGATATCATCGTGTTATTGGTTATTTGGTTATCCATAAAGTCTTTAAATGAGTTTAATGTGGTTTTTAATAACACATTAAAAGGTTTTAGAAAACCTTATTTGTACGTAACTATATAATAATATTATTAGTTATAGAAGTGGCTATTGATTAATTAATTGTAATTGGCTTGTTGATAAAAGGAACTGTCGCATGTTCAAATTGTAAAACTTTTTTACATTTTCCTAAACATTCTAATGTGATATAAACAAGAACATACTTAAGTTTGGCACTTAAGTATGTTTTATTTACCAAAAGTATATTTATTAACCAAAATCATTGGTTTTTCATAATCATAGTATTACATCTCAGAGTTTACGCAAGTAGACATCATTATATTATTGGTTATCATAAAGTCTTTAATGAGTTTAATATGGTTTTTAACAACACATTTAAAGACCTCATTTGTACGTAGCTATTAATAATACTATTAATTAAAGATGCTGTTGATTAAGTACTTTTAATAGGTTTGGTAATAAAAGAATACGCCGCATTTTCAAATTATGAAACTTTTTTGCATCGCTTTTAATGTGGTATAATACCACGCAATACTTATATTTAAATCCATTTAAAGTTAAATCTTGTATTTTGTTTAATTTATATTTTCATGGATAAAATTTTTTTAAACCATTTTATTTATATGTTAAAAAAAAAGTTATTCAAAATTTCTGTTATTTATGCAAAATTTCTTCTGTTTTAGTATGTTATTTTAGAAAAAGATTCACCTTTTTATAAAATAACATACTAAAACAGGAGAATTTGGTACTTCAGATACATATAGGGGAAAGGGGGTAATTAGTACCGCTGTGCAATTCGTTCCAGCGTCATTGTTCTTTTTCTGATTCGTTGAAATTGGCAGAAACACGATAAAATCAAGCCAGCAGATGAAATATGTATACTGACTAAAAAATGGCGGAATTGAACGTTAAAGAAAGGAGGTAAGTCTGTTTCTCTTTTTTTTACACTATTTGATGTAATAATTACACTGTCCTATTAGTCGTACCTTGCAGGTGTGGATATACGTATTTATATTTTTTATGGTGTTAGCCCAACCATTCTTCTTCATTAATAAATACGTTTTTTTCCGATTCACTTTGCCCATTAAAACACTGAAGTAGAAAACTATGTTTAGTCATAGTCGGGTAAATCGTACCTGTGATGGTGGGGTAAGTCATACCTGTGGTACTAATTACCCCAACCTCTAAAGATAACAAAGGGCAGCGTTGGTACTGCTTCATTTGTGATGGGGACATTGAGGAGGATATGATCCAGTGTTTAATTTGTGGAGCATGGGTACATGTTGCATGCTCATCATCTGAGTCTCAAAATGGGTCACATGATAGTTATATATGTGAATTATGCCAATAAATATATTTTACAAGTGTAGAATGAACCAGTTATTGTTTTATTTATTACTTATTATTAGTGCTGAGCTTTTCTTCATACCCTTTGGTACTTATTAGCCTCACTAGTGGTACTATTTGAACCTTCTTGTGGAAAATTAGTACCACCTTGTTTATTTTTAGTTTTTATTAGTGTGCTCTTTATTTTAATATTTACATCTTGAAATCATTTACATAAACATGAATATATAAATGCTTGGAGTTTGCTTCATGTCGTTACATAAAGTTAAGCAGATCTTAATCAGGCCGTAGCTTGCTACGGGCCTGATTAAAATCTGCTTGTTTAAATATTGTGATTTGCACTTTTGTTATTTTTTTTACTTTAAATTTTTTGAAAATTTTAAAAAAAAGTAACAAAAATTTACTGAAAAAAAAAGAATTTGATGTTATTTCATTGTATGATAAAATAACATCAAGACAATTTTCTTCGCAATCAACAATATAGTTTTAAACTTGAAAGTGTGCTTTTTTAAAACCATCCTACTAAATACGCAATATTAAATAAATTAAAATAAGCGGTTGTTGCGGTTATAAAAAGTTATAAACTTTTTATCAAGTTAAATACTTTTACATTTATACTTTCTTAATATTTTTTTTTAAATTAATCTTGATGTTATTTACATCAGTTGTTTGAAATTTTTTTTTGAAAGACTATCTGGTTTAATGTTCTTGCTTTGGAAATGGCTCTACACTTTGCAATTTTATTCTAAGTTTTGTATTTTGGCTTCCTTTATTCAGCGTGGTTGTTAAAAACCAATCTAACCAAAATAAAAATTATTTCTGGAAATGACCAACTCGAATAATTGTTAGATAATAGAATAATAAAGAAATAATTGTTTTCTGGAATGGATTAAATGAATTTAGTTCATTCCAGACAACAGTTTTATGAATAGCTATTAATAAATAAACAAAAAAAATTAATTTTCATTTCTGAGTGGCTGTTTCGACCAGAGCCAGTCCCGAATGGGGGTGAGCTGACCAGTGCCGTCCCGAATGGGGGTGAGGGGGTATCCCCCACCCCAAAGCTATTATATATGCATTTGAGTTAGCACATTTGTACATTTAGTTGGCAAGTTTTGAAGTATTGTTGGCAAATATCAAATATCGAGGACTCTTTTTTTTTGTGTGCGTGTGTGTCTTTAGTTAGCAAAAAGCACATACGAACCCCCTCCTCAATCAGAGACTTCTTTGGGACGGCTCTGACAACAACCACGTTGAATAAGAGAAGCGAAAAGCAGCAGCATAACTACAAATATGCCCGGCTCCTTTACGGTAAATTTTTATCAGGGCCACTAACTTATTTCCTCCCAAAAAAAAATTAATACTGAAACAAATAAATTTAAAAAATGTTTTCAAAGCTTGTATGCAAAAAATCTTTCTTTCTAAAAAGTTATAAACCCCAACTTTAAAGAAAAATAAAATATTAGAGAAAAAAAGTAAGGGTACGACCTCCTTGCCCAGGAAACAAATTTAACATGCACATTCATCGTGAATGCTGTCAAGATAAAGTAAAATCATAGTAAAGCCGGAATGATAAAGTAAAATTGTAACTGATAGTTTAACTATTTTTTATTTTAACTTCAATTTTCTTATAGCGGTACGTTAATTTTTTATGCTTATAGCTTTTTTAATTTTTTAACCTTACAATATTTTAATCAAATTGCTGCAGTTATCAACTAATTAGTCTTCATACAATCATATAATATCATATAAACTTCAAATTTCCAAACAAATAAATTTTTTCACGTCACAATGCACTTGTTAAGTAAGAATTAAATTAGTCTAAAATCTTGAATTTTCAAAATCGATTTTAAGTTTAAATTATAGCTAGTTGCAGCTGATTTTATTTAATAGTATTAAACAACCTTTATACCTAAATATCATTAACTCCAATTTTAATAGAGCGGCATTTGGTTGGAATCGAATACTTAAATATTTGATTTTTATGTATTTATAGTGAAATGGTTTTCTTTTTTTTTTCCTTTTTTGAAAACATTAAAATAATAACAAAAAAGTTTGTTTAAACAATAACCTTTCGATGTGTTAAATAAAATTAAAAAAAAAAAATACTATAATCCTTAAACAAATATCTTAACTTTAAACTGGTCTTTTTATAAAAGCAAAAAAAGTCGTCGATTTTGAACTAAAAAATACATCATAAAGAATACATGGTTGCACACACCTGTCCAAAATTGGTAGAAACTACTTTGAAGCCCTCCAGAAAAACCCTTTTGAGGGATGATTTTTGTAATATTCCTGATCACAAAAATGTAAAATTTGAAATCATCTGTAACCGCCCTTGGAAGAAAATTTGATTTGAAAATTACATCCTACACAATAGAGAGAAAATGAGAGCATTCTGTTTATTTTGATTTTTTAGAGCATTCAAATTTGAAAGTTTATATTTAAACATAAATATTATCATATGTGTACATAACTAGATTAAAACATAAGGTAAAGAGCTAAAAAACTTTGTGACATTTTCATAAAGTGATGTATTCTTTAGTAAATATTAGTTTTTAAATTCTACATTGCAAAGCATTCTTAACCACACATGAAACCACAATCATGTCCCTAATATTGATAGGAATAAAAAGAAGTATTCTGTGTGTTCTAATAAGGAAGAAAGTTTTAAATTACTCATTCCTAAAAAAAAAAAATCCTAGTTTACTGGCAGAATAAAAAAATAGTTTTTACTCCCAATTTAGATATTCTTGCTGTTGTAGTCCACGAGACAAGTTTGCAGCCACTTTCCATATTCTGGATGGTCTACTGGCCTCTTGTATCTGGTCCAATGAGACTAGAAGCTGTGGTAAAGAGCTTCAGTGGCCTGCTCACTATATTTTCCAAGGGAGTCTTGATTCTTTTCTATGAAGTGTTTGATGTGGTAAAACACTGCATGGACTTTTGGAGTAACACTTACTCTGTCAAGAGCCAGATAGGAGGCTTGGAATGATGATAGTTTTTCATAATAGTCAGATTCCAGGGTCATTCCAAAGCAAGCAGACACCACTGTATCAAATTTTCTCAGTGCCCTGTGTTAAGGCCGACGTCGGGCCTAGCTCGGGCCGAGCTAGTAACATCGGTTCAACATCGGCTACACTGTTTTCAACAAAACAATATCGGCTGAACGTCGGTTATATGTCTGTTTGCCGACGAATAGCCTAACAGACATTCAGACGAAGTTCAGCCGACGTTCAGCCGATTTGGTTCTGTTTTTTATTTCAAAGATACAAAAAAATACAAATAAAAATCCGAAAATGTTTCTATGAAATTTTAAAAATGGCAGCATCTAAATATTAATACGCTAATTTAATAGAAGTAGTTTTGTACTGCTTTTCTACACGCGGTCTTTCAAGCAAGGTCTGCAAGTGAATAAGAGCTGATAAATTTTTAGTTTCAACAGGAATTGATGTTGTTCATTGTTTAATTTTACTATAAAATTAAAAATAAATGTTTGTTTGTTGTTGGTTGTTTGTATTTTTCTAATTTCTATAGCCTGTTCCTTTTCTTTAAATAAAATAAGACTGTTATTTGTGGACATGTAAGCGTATTTACATAAATTTATAATGCGTATATTTCAGTATATTTTATATTTCTCTGTATCTATATGTATATTTTCTTTTAGATTAAAAAATAAGGTATAGAAAATGATAAAATAGAAAATAGAGAAAAGCAGTAGAAAATAAAAAAAAATTATGTTGGAAGTTATTAAAAGAATGTTGTGTTATCCTTCTTTTTAAGGTATCTGAATATATATTTAGATTTTTAAATTTGTTCTTAAATGGCGTTATCTTTTTTTTTACTTTAGATAAAAATATACTAACTGAAATTGCCAAAAAAATATAAATATTAATAAATCATAAATTAAATTGTTAGAGGTTTTTATTTTGAATAATAATTGTAATAAATTGTTTTAATTTTTGTTTATTAATTTTTGATTCAATGGTTAAGTTAATGAGTTAAATTGTAGAGGTTTATATATCATATATATTCTGAACTAATTGCATTTGATTCCTTTTTTTAAATACTTTGCTTAACATTAGGCATTTAAATTTTTTTTCTTTTAAATAGTTAAATAAAATTGTTTTATTGATGAGAAACCAAGTAAGGTTCAACATTGTGTATTTGTTTTTGTTATCAAATAATATCTTTTTGTAGATATTATCTATCTTTTTTATATTATTTATCTTTTTGTAGATATGTTTAACTTTAGACTATTAATATTTGGATATTTTTATTTAATTTCTTTTCTCTTTTTTTTTTTGAATGGTTGATATTAGGCTTAAATAAGTTGTTGAAATGATTAGAACTAGGCAAGCTGATATTAATTGTTGTCAAAATATAAGAAATACTGCTTGGTAAGAAGAAATTAATTTATACCTAAATTAGAACATCATGGTTAGATGAGTTGAAAGTAATTATCACATAAATGAAAGAGATAGCCTAGGCGAGATTAATCATTCTCAAAATGTATGAAATGCTCCTAGACAATCAGAATATATTATATAGCAAGAAATGATACTATTCTAGATTATAATTATTAAGGAGAAATGAGTCAGATCTGTCAGCATTGCTGTGCTTAAAATTTTATTGATGAAACACATTTTTTATGTTGCCATAATAGAAGGGTAGTTTTGCTTCCATTTTCACTATTTCTGCAAGATTTTCAGGAAGTTATATATAATTCCAATATCAATTTTTTAAAATATATTAGAATTTATTATGCCTGTCTTTGTTTTGCTTTATTTACTGATAATGTGGTTTAACTTATAAATCATAGGCCGGCATGTTTTAAAATGTGTGTCAAGTTTTTTGTGTAGGTAATCTTAGACCAGATCAAGATATTCCGCCAACATTATCAACTGTATATCTCTGACCCACTTGCAGCAGTTAATTTTAGAAAGTAATAACATCACAATCAACTTTGCTTACATAATTTAATGTTTCAGTTGCAAACTATAGTTAGTGAAGTTGCTGTTGTACTTGTTGGAGATGGTTCACCTGCTTCCAGGGAAGTTATTTACCCAAAAAGTCATTTAAAAGTTTTATTGAGAATGTCAGGTAATTTAGATCCTACGGTTTATAATAAATTTTAAGTTAAAATATAGTCTTTGATTAGAAAAGATTGCAATTTTTATGATTGTTTTATGTTTATTTATTATTCAGTTGTAACAATAGTAATGTTATTGGTAATATGTTAAATGATAGTAGTGAAATTGAAATGGATAATATTAGACTCGACGTTATTAGTGTAAATGGTAATAGGCAACATAAAAATAGTTGTCAAATAAAAGAGATAGATCTAGATAGGATAAAATTAATCGTTGTTGAAATGCAAGAAATGCTGCTCAGCAAGCAGATAACTTACTTGCGAGAATTCAGTGTCAAGCAATGTTAATGTCTGTTAATTCCATTTTACTTTAGACATTTGAGAACAAAGCAATGTATGAATTTTTCTATTTATAGTAATATTATTTATATATTTATAGTAATATATTGAGTGATTTATAGTATATATATTTATAATAATATTTAGATTAATAACAATTTATAACAACAATTTATAAACAAACAGTTAATAAAATAAATGGTTTTAATTTTTCTTCATAATTTCAAACATAATTGTTCTTTTTTTTTTTTATAGTTTTTTTTTTAAACATCTTCGCTTCCAACAAGGCTGCAAGCAACCACTAATTAGAGTTGGAAGTTGTCTTTGTCATTACTTGATTAGTTTGCTTACTGTTGAAACATGGTTTTAATTTTGTAAATTTAATATGATGTTAAGTTTACTCTATTAATCATTAGTCAACAGTCAGAGAGAAGCCAGAACTTAATTAAGAAATGCTGGAAGTTTTAATCAAATGCTGGGATCTTTTAATCAAAGTAAAAATAATTTTGTTTTCTGGTAACATAATAAACCAGTTACTATTATCTATTGTGTGTTTTTTTACTTTTTTTAACATTCTGCTTCGAAAACATTTTCTTTCTCTCCCTCTTTCTCTTAGATTAGAGGGAGAATTAATAAAACTTATTACAATAATGACCATTTATAAGAAATATCTTACAAGTTGGTTGCTATTTTCTGATATAATTGATAACAAATTAATAACTAAAATTGTCCCTTGATTGTTCAAATATTGTAGCAAATGAAAT
Source organism: Hydra vulgaris (assembly GCF_038396675.1). Taxonomy (NCBI): domain Eukaryota; kingdom Metazoa; phylum Cnidaria; class Hydrozoa; order Anthoathecata; family Hydridae; genus Hydra; species Hydra vulgaris. The sequence continues at coordinate 59,556,596 of NC_088927.1, read as the reverse complement.
CCTTTTAGTTCAAGTATTTTAGTTAATAAAATATCTTATTAAGTTGTGGTGTTATTTTTACGTTGTATTGTCTATCCTTTATAAGAAATATCTTACAAGTTGGTTGCTATTTTCTGATATAATTGATAACAAATTAATAACTAAAATTGTCCCTTGATTGTTCAAATATTGTAGCAAATGAAATCCTTTTAGTTCAAGTATTTTAGTTAATAAAATATCTTATTAAGTTGTGGTGTTATTTTTACGTTGTATTGTCTATCCTTTACATACATTTTGTTTTCTGGTAACATAATAAACCAGTTACTATTATCTATTGTGTGTTTTTTTACTTTTTTTAACATTCTGCTTCGAAAACATTTTCTTTCTCTCCCTCATAATATTTTCTTTTTTAATTATTCTGGAGACACAGTAATGTGTGCTTACAAATATCTTATGCTATGCGCTATTGTTACTGTGTTTTGTGTTGATAGAACTAGGCTGTTATAGCTATTTTTTTAATTATTTATTATTTCTGTAATATTATCCTAATTCTACTAACAATAAAATGCAAATAATACTTTTGTATTAAAAATTGTAATTTTTTTTTGCATTTCTTTTTTAAGGTATTTGCAGGCTTTACTTGACATTCCTTTACTGGCACCTGCTGTGTTGTGACATTTTAAAAAGAACTTAACTGTTGTTAATGCAGTTTTTATGTCGATAACTATAGGCAATAAATATAAGCAATGACATTGCTGATCAGGAGTCAAACTTAAGATGTTATTTATAGATAAATTTGTCTTTAATTTTTCATATCAAGTTAATAATGTGTTTATTGTTATAAATGATTTAATTATTAATATCCTGTATTACGGGTTGCTTACTGCTAGTACTTCAATGAATGACGAAATTCTGAAATAATGAAATTTTTTAATGCATAGAAAAGTTGATACTTTTATTTTGTAAAGTAATTTTATTTGATAATATCAGTTAGTATTTATAAGTAATAATTTTTTTTTCTTTATTTATAAATAGATGTTTAAATCAAAGTTTATATACCATTAATTTGATGGTATATAAATCAAGATTATTTATAACACTCTTAAATTTTAATGATTAAAATTAAAGAGTGTTAATAATAATCTTGATTTTATTAATACTATTAATATGAAGAATTGTTGTCAAAATAAATCTAAGTATATTGATAATGCAGACATGCAGTTAAAATTAAAAAGTTTGGTGCACAGAGATTAATGAAGTACATAAAGTTCAGGTATTTATAAAATCTGATTTTTTAAATTTATTTTTAAAAAAATTTGATAATAAATTCTGTTAATAATTTATTTAGAGTTCGTCCTAATAAACGCACACCTTTGCAGCCGTTGGAAAACCTAACCAGTGGAACTGACTCTTGGACTCTTTGGAATGCTTTTACAGCACTGTTTCTTTAACCGCTGAATGTTAAAAGTAGTGAGCCACTATCGCCACTTTGTTCTCCACCATTAGTTCCAATGCATATATCTACCCCAGTTTCTTCTAAACAACATGTTGATAAAAACCAATCACAAATTTCACCTCCTAACATTTCAAATTTTTGTAAACCTTTGAAAGGCAAAGTGTTCGCATCACCTTCAGTTGGTCCAAAAAAAGCACAAGCAAATAGTAATTGCATTTAACAGGTGTTAAGCAATGCCAAGGATGCAAATACTTATGACAGTGCACATTCTGATCCAAAATGCCAAAGTAACTTTTTATTTAATTTGTGATACATCTCTCTCTCTCTCACTCACTCTCTCTCTCTCTATATATATATATATATATTTATATATATATATATATATATATATATATATATATATATATATATATATATATATATATATATATATAATATATATAAATTTTTATAGGGGCTGTTGAATACAAGAAATTGAATTACAAAGACCAATGCCCAGAAAACATCGGATGTTTAGCCAATCTAATTTATGCAATGATTCAACAGATTCAAATTAATTAATTTTGATTTATATGTGTATATTTTAATTGCCTAATCCTTTTTTCGTATCTTACATGGTAACGTTTATACATCGAAATTTAACATAAGTTTAACTTTCAACTTACAAACAAATTTTTGACAAACTGATTTCAGTTGCTTACTTATGTCACTATTTATAAATAAAAAATTAACATTACCTATTATAAAAAACAATTTCAAAATGTTATTACTTAAGTAATAACATTTTGAAAGTTTTAAAATTGATTTTTATAACAGAAAACAATCGAAATATTCATACTTGAGTAATAATATTTTATATTACTAAAGTAATAATATTTTTAAATTATTTTTTATAATAGGTAATATGTTAGTTTTTTATTTATAAATAGTTATTAATAAAAATACCTAAGTTTAGGAATTGAAATATAAAAGGGAAGAGACAGGATTGCAAGGCGAAATTCTAAAGATCCTAAAGGTTTAAGTATTTTGTGAAATGTTGTTTTAATTGTTATTTGAAGTCATTGCTATTTTTTAAAATGCTTTATATAACAATGCCCCTATGTAGTTATGTAGGAATCCTTGGTATGAATATTTCCAATATTTTATGTAAATTCTTGATGGGTGCATTTAGCAATTAAGGATGCATTAGGCCAATTTATTTAGGTGCTTTTGAACGTGATAATTCAAAACAATTGTAAGTATTATATTTCTAAGTAAAACAATTTTTGTTAATAAAGTAAAAATGTTTTTAATTTTTTTTTTTATAATAGGTTATATGCTATTTTTTTATTTATAAATAGTTATTAATTTAGATGTAAAAAAAACTTTGGGATTTGAGTAAAAGAGAAGAGGCGAAGGCAAATTTCTAAAGATCCTAAAGGTATAATTATTTTGTGAAATCTTGTTTCAATTGTTTATTTGAAATCATTATTATTTTTTAAAATGCTATATATAACAATATCCTTATGTATTTATGTATTTGTATTTAAGAATCCTTGGTAACAATATTTCCAATGTTTTCTATAAATTCTTGATGGGTGCATTTAGCCATTAAAGCTGCATAAAGTCAACTTATTTAGGTGTTTTGAATATGATAATTCAAAACACAAATCCATGGGAAAAAAAGGATGCAACCTGATCCAATACATTTTAAAAGCTTGTATTTTTTCCATAAGTAATAAAAATGGTAATGCATATATAGTTTGTAATATATATATATATATATATATATATATATATATATATATATATATATATATATATATATATATATATATATATATATATATATATATATATATATATATATATATATATATATATATATATGTATATATATATATATATATGTATATATATATATATATATATATATATATATATATATATATATATATATATACATATATACATAGATATATATTTAATTTTTATAGGTTTAATTATAAAAATAAATATTATATATTATATAATATTTATTTTTATAATTAAACAATGCCAAAGATATATTTTGAACGGTGCACATCCTGATCCAAAAATCCCAAGTAACTTTAATTAATTAGAAATGTATTAATTTTTATATTATAAATATAAAATAATTGCTTTGTTCTCTGAAATCGAAAGTAGAAACTACGTTGATTTCTACGTTTCTAAGTTGAAATCTACTTTGTGAATTATATTATTTTACTATAACACATATCAATAATACATTTACATATATTATTGATATGTGAAAATTTAATTTTATACCATTTTTTAGATGCACACAGTGAATTGTCAGTAAACAAAAAATGTTGGAAGTTCACCTGATCAAATTTATTTGATGATTCAACTGATCCAGATTTATTTATTTAAATAGAATATATAATTTTATTTTATATTTGTGCTTTAAATATACATCAGTTAGTTTATCCTTTTTTCCGTAGTTATCTTACATGATATATTAACTCTTACATTAAACTGATTTTGGTTGCTGATATTATTCCGATTTATGTTTTTGAGTAAAGATTTGTTTACGATAGTTCATCGTCTGGTCGAGCATTTGTGGCTTTTTTTAATCCTCGGGCCTAGATCAGCTGCTGACATTAGACCGCCATCCTTCGTTTCCTTACTGAATCGCGTCGGGGCAAGATCGGCCAGCTGATGATATAAGCGGTATCGCGTCGGCTTAATATCGGCCAGCCTATGCATCGCGATAGTTTAGGGGGCTAGCCGATGCCGGACCGACATCGATCCGTACGGACAAAAACGATGGCGGTCCGATGTCGGCAGCCGAGCTCGGCCCGACATCGGCTTTAACACAGGGTGCATCCACAATGCCAAAAATGTTGAATGCACAGTCTTCTTCTGCAAGCCTTTGAAGGATATCTACATTTTTGAGGAGTTTTCTACACTCATTTCCTGCAAACTGACCACCATGGAAAGGCTGAGGCTTGATGTGAAGAGCCTTGGGCCATTCATAAGCGTTCAACCACTCTTCCTTCAATGCTCTGAACAGATGGTTGACTACTCCAAGTAAGAGATGGAGTTCCATTGGTGGAATGAAGTCCAAGACTAGGACATTATCAGGCAAGCTTAAAAGAGGCCTATTGACAACATTCTTAGAATCTTTGGCCCTTTTGTAGTCCTGACCATTGTCCTGGATTGTTTGAAGCATTTTCTCAATGAACCAAATGTTCGAGGACTTCCTTTGAGTCAACTTCACACCAAGTGCATGGGTGAGAGCTTGAATGGGATTGCAAACCACAGATAATATTGGCTAACTTCAAATCACATAAGATGAGGAAATGGGCACCCTCAGGATGAATAAGATTCAAAATTTTGCTTACATTGTTGTAGTTTTCTGGAACTTCTTCTGCTACAGCAACAAGAAGTTGACGCTTCACTCCACTTTCTTTAGCTACTTATGATGTCAAGGTTTTCTTGCAAGGTGGAGACCTAGACTCTAACACTTGCTCCATCTCTTGAATACCCAGACTGACCTTAAAGAAGCCACCACCACCATCTAGACCAAGCTTCACAATGTGCTGTGTATGGACTTGTCTTTGAAGCAGGACATCATTCAGAAGTTCTCCTAGGTTTTTGCAGTGTACAACCAATTGCTTCCTTCTCTGTGATTTGTCATTGCAGACTTCAATGTCAGTTTGAGTGAAATGAGCAGACAGCTTCTTTCCAATCTCAATAAACTTTGTTTTAAAGTTGGGTTCCACAACGTGACTTTTGGTGACTTGGTTTATAGTAGACACCAATTTATTCATTGAGGAATTGGACAAACCAGTGTTGACTTGGACATTCACCAGATCTTTTGCTGTCAGTAGTGGGGGTGTCTCCAAAAAGTTTTTTGGCATTTGATGGTCCTAACAATAAGTTGAAAACATTTATATATAGTTGTATTTGTTTGGTACAAGTAAAATAGACACTTAAAGTATAATGATATTATGATGGATAAACAAACATAAGTGGTAAAAAGCATTTGACTATCTAATTAACAAATTTTGATCTTTGCCTAGGTGCTAGTCTAAATGTGTAAGAAAATATGCATTTACTGATTTGACACTACACTAAACCTGGATAATTATTTGATATGTTTGATTCAACTAAATTCAGCTGTAAGTTAAGTTTGGTGTACTTTATCATGCAACAAAATAAATTTTGTACTTATTCAAACATTGCCCTATCTAAAATTTAAGGGTACATTAAACACTAACTAATCTTTTATTTTATTATAAGAGATAACTAACAAACATATCTCTTTTTACAAGGGGCTTTTTGATAACGTGTCTGTGATTTCTTAAAATAGTAAACTAAGGATAAGAATGCTTAGTCTTAAAGCTTGTACATAACACAATAGTAATTTTAGCATAAATTTATGTACCTTTTGTGAGACACAAAGGGCGGCCACCTCTGCTTTGTGCAAGTTTGACAGTTCCATGTGGAGATGCTTCTTTGACAGTAACAACTGAAGCTGCAATTTGCTCACTGACAAGAGAGTCCCTCATTGCTAGTTTTCTAATGTTTTCACGAAATGAGAAGTCAGAGCATGTGATATTCCTTTTCCAAGAATTGACAAGCACTCTGAACATCTTTTTTGGTTTGAAGAAGACTGTGAATATTCAGAGGAAGTCTCCAGTGGGTGTTTTTCATAAGACTTCAAATGTCCTATTTGACAAATCAGGCAGTCACAGTCCTGTTCCCGAGTTGAAGGTCTAACTTTTATAGTTTCAAATTGAAACATAAGAGGAAGTGAAACATTCTCACCATTTTTCTTCTTTCCAAGAGCAATCCTGCATGTGTCACAAATCCCATTTGGAACTCTAGAGTCTGATATGTCAAGATTAATTTGGAGCACAGTTTCAATTGTTTTGATCAATTGGTTGTTCAACTCTCTTGTAAATTTTCTCAAGCAAAAGATACAAACTGTTTTTCTACAGACTTCATGAGTTTTCTTTGAGTTTGGCATTTTTCTGAGACTTTTAACAAAATTTTGCTTAATAAAGGTCTAATTTTAAAGGTAAAGTATCAGAGAATTTGCTATTTCCAGAAAAATATTTTGTTGACTTTTAAATATTTTAAATTCCAGGAAAGCTAAAATTATTGCAAAAAAAATTGTTATTTTTGAGTATTTATTTAAGTATTTGATTGCTATTTTATCCTAAAATGCTGCAAAAATGTAAATGAGATATTAAACCATTGTTTTAAATTATCTTAAAACAGAGAAATTCTTCTAATCAAATTTTCTTCCACGGACGGTTACAGATGATTTCAAATTTTACATTTTTGTGATCAGGAGTAATACCAAAATCACCCCTCCAAAGGGTTTTTCTGGAGGGCTTCAAAGTAGTTTCTACCAATTTTGGACAGGTGTGCGCAGCTGGTTTTTTTCTTGAACAATAACTGCCGTTTAGTAAATGAAAAAATTAGAAAATCAAACAGTGTTCGAGTGGCATTTAGAAAAAGGAAGATGAGGAAATTTAGAAAAACACCTTTAAAATACCAACAATTCTAAGACTTATTATGAATAAATACAATTATATAACTAAAACATATACTTTTTATAAGCACTAAGTTAATATGTTTATTTAAAATAAAAATAGTCCAAAGCTTTTTTAATTGAAAAAAGTTAAGTAGATTTTTAGGATAAGTATTTAAAAAAAAAAAAAAATTCAAAAATTTGACAATTTTAAAGCCATTATGAATGGTTCTAGCAAGCTTACCTTCATCTATAGTAATTAAATGGATACATTTTTGAGTAAACTAAAACACCTATGTTTCAATAATGAAATAAAAAAAAAGTTTAGATTGACTTTTTTGGGACTTTTGGCCAAGGAAAAAAAATTCTGGCCCACTGTGCAGTGCTCTGAAAACAATTTCACCTTGTACTTTTATTAAGTTTACACAAATGCTGGAAGGTTTTCACATGCATGAATTACCCATAGCTTAGAAATTATGCCCCTTTTTTCTTCCCCCGACAAACTTTCATTATGCCCATTAACCTAATCTGCTAAACAAAAAAAGAGAAATAAAAAACCAATGATTATTTAGCAACCCCTATTAGCACTCGTGCGACTGGGAGCCCGTCTCAATACTACTAGTATAGCCGCGTGTTGGCTATATTTGCCCCTAATTATAATAGAATTGCCCTTTAAGATATACGTGAAAAAAAAAATCCTTTCCCAATACCCCACCACAAACATTGCCCACATACATCAGAGAATTACCTGATGTATTACCCAAAAGTGCCCTTAAACAGGCAATAGATTTGAATACGCTACCTATCTCAAAATTTATGTTAAATCAACATGAAATGGCTGTTCTTTGAGAAAGTAAATAATAACTTACTTTTTACTTACTTACCAATTAAAGTATAAAATTTCAAAGAAAAAAATTACTTTTATTTGTAAAAGTAAATAACAATTTTTTTCAAATTACTTTTACGTAAGCTGTTTTTGCTAATTACTTACTTTTATACGTAAAAGTAATTTGTTGTTACGATGCAGTTTTATTTTATTTTGTAAAGTAAGTGTTATATTTTTAAAATTTTTACATAATTATAACCAATACTAGTTTTTAAAGTAGTTTACTTTACATTACTTACCATTAAAAGTAAGTTACATTTACAAGTGAAAGTAAAAATATAAATAACTTTTACTTGTAAACAAAATTACTTTTTCAAGTAACACTTACTCATTTAAAAAACTTAACTTAAGTAATTAAGTTTTACGCGTTATATAATCTATGTAAAAAAAAACGAATTACTTTTAAAAGTAGTTATATATTTTTATATGAGTTATGTAGAGTAATTTACGCGTAAAAGTAATTCGCGTTTTTACATCAAAATAAGTAAAAGTGCCATCCCTACACCCAAATAATTGTTTTTTTTTAAACATCTTGGGTATCTTTCAGGTCAACTTAAAACCTCTAAATCAAAGCAGTGACTGGTGATGGTGCTCATTAATTTCTACACAACTGTCATTTTCATTTTCTTGCTCACGGTTAACCATATCTTCAGCAATTTTTGTTCTGAATTAATAGTCTTGCCTGTTTTACGCAAATATCCTTTGCTGATACCTAACATTTTTTGATGGGTCAAAATTGTGGCCAATACAGTTCATTGAGCTTTTTTGGTACAAAATTAATCTTTCTTAGTTTCTACAACTCTAAAGTTTTTTTAACGTAGTGGTACAAAGTCAAGTTAGGCTAAAACAAACAAAGTTCAGCGTGCAATCGAATGAGTGGTAAAAGTCACTTTTGAAGACTCAAAAACTCTTTTCTTCCGCAACTACAAATGGCTTGCCATAAAAGCAATATTTTTCCATAGCATAGGTAACAAATTTGTATTTGTACTTATTGTTTGCATCGCCACAAAAAATTGAAGTATAAAGTTTGCTACCAGTAAGTTGATCAAAGCCACATTTTATGTAGGCTTCGTCGTCCTTCAAAATGCAGCCATTTAGTTTTGCCAAAACTTGAGTATGAAGTTTTCGAGCTCGTGTTTTGGCAGTGGAATTTTGTTTGTCAAAACGAATTGGGTATTTAATTTGAAAGTTTGCTTCACTTTCTTTACCAAAAAATTAGAAATTTTGTACATTTTAATTCTACCTCTATTGGACAAGCCTTAATTTCTTTTAAAAGAACAACGGCTTTTATTTACCGCTAATTTAATGTCAAAATTTTTTTTTCAATGATCCTTTAACAGTAGATTCCAGACTTCCAGTAGATTTTGCGACTCGTTTTCAGTTCCAATGATGGATATTTTTTATAAATGTACAAAAAAAAAATTTGATTTTTGAATTTTTGAAATATATATATTAAAAGTGTTGCTGATAACTGATAGAAACAAATATAAATAGAATCGGGAACTGAGACTTTTCAAATGTTTATGTAGCCTGTATTATAAAACTATATTATTTTGTTTTCAGTAGCAATAACAAGAAAAATGAAGCCATTTTACGAAAATTAAGTTTTTATAATATAATTGTGAATTTTAACTCTATTAAAATTCAGTCATTTACTGCAAACAACTATCGCAATACTTTTGACATTCCTATATTAAAAATGGCAACCCTCTAACTGAGTCCCCTAGTTTACGTGTTCTTGGATTGTCATTCACTGCTGATCTTTCATGGAAACCATATACATAATCTGTTGCAAGGTTAGCATCAGCTAAGGTTAGGTACGTGACATGAAATTTTTAAATTAATTAAACACTAGATTGTTATATATCATTCGAAAGGTTTTTAATTCAGTATTTTAAAGGTGAAAAAATTATGAAAATTGAACAATTCTGCAAAAAGTTATGGCATTTTGAATACCGAATTTTTGATATATGGACTTCTTGAAGAAACTGTGATCAAATTTGAGGTGTTTTTAACTTAAAACGTCATAACTTGGTCAATTCTTATCGAAATACATACAACTTGGTATCAAAAGATAGGTCTAACAAAGGGCAATGTATATATGCAAAGGGTGTACAAAGAGCGCTAGAGGAGCGTCTACAAAACTTTTTATTATATTGAAAAATGTAGATTTTTTAAAAGAAAATATTATAATTTAATTGAAATTCATAATTTTTATTTGTATTTTTTAATATTATAACAAGGTACCATCAAATATGATTTGGATACTTTAGGTTAATAGGCTAAAAGTCCTTTTGGCTTTGGGCGCACCCTCTGATCCAATATCAAGATTATTACTTTGTATCTTCATATAAAATGCATGCAATTTAGTATCAAAAGAAAGAAAGGTTTTAAGGATAAATGCGTGAAAAGGGTGCAAGAGGGTATTATTCGGAAGCTCGACACCTCTCACACTTTGGGTAGGGTGGGTTAAAACTTAAACATTATTTTTTTGTAATAATAAATAGTATTTATATAAAACACAAATTTTTCATAAAAAAATCAAACTCAACTATATACAAAAATTAATATACTAATCTCCTCTTCAAAAAATTTTTAATGTGAAATAAGTTTAATAAAAATTATAAAAAATAGTATAGTTGTTAATAACTACATTCCATAATCTTCTGCAATCCTTCTTCCATCATCACGCCCATATGTGGAAGGCCCTTTTAGATTTAGGCCCAGGGTGGCTTTGGTGTCAAACCAAGAAATCACTCCTAGACAAGTCTATATTTAAAACAAAAATATTAAATGAGTGTTCGAAAAATTAAAATGAAAAACAAAAAATAAAACACAGTTAAAAACTTACCAAGGAGGTCTTGGTTTTCACTCTGGTGCAAGATGGCAGTAATGACGTGGATGAAGCTGATAAATTTAATTTTTAAAATTTTTAATATGAAATAAGTTTAATAAAAATTATAAAAAATAGTGTTCATTTAGTAAAAAACCATTTAAAAACACAAATTTACAACATCATTAAGATAAATCTACCAAGTTCCTCCCTTTTGCGCCTCTTACCTCCTTTAGTGTTAAGAGTGCCTTTAGTGTAATAGAAAGTGAGAAATACCTTTTATATTGTCGCTTCAAGACAACTTGCACAGCATCAATACAAGCAGAAGTCATTTTTTTAAGCTGGTTATCAATGAAGCTTATCAAGTGTTAGTGGTTAGCAATGGAACATATATTGATTTTAAAATGTTAGGGGCAAGAGTATTCCCAAAAAAATCTGTTTTTCTGCAAAACTGAGCAGCTGTATTAGATTTACTATTTGTAATTATTAGCAAAACTTTTTTTCACTAACTGACTACCAGAAACATGATCAAAAGTTGCATCCTCACTTAAAACATAAAACTTTTCCATTCAAAGCTCGTTAGGGAGTTTTCCAAACAATGCAAGTGTGCACATTTCTTTTACTGCAGTTTTATTACAAAATGCCTCTCTTAGAATTGCAAAATTTTACATTTTACTGTTCCAACAGTGAGGAAATGTTTAAACTCACTGTAATGCTTGATAAAAATGAAACAATTATGAAAAAGAAGATGAAGCCGATTTCTATGATATCTAGGAATAATACTTCGTAGTAGATTGTTTTCATTTAAAAAATTTACAAATCCTTTTGGATCACCTTTGACATCTATAAACCTCATTTTGTTCATGACAAAAACAACTTTAACTGCCATTCAATCATTTCCAAATAACTAACAACTCTCACACTCAAGAGAACATTCAAGCGACATGAAACTGCACACTCAAACGATATGAAACTGCAATTGTGTCAAGAGGGTGCAAATGGCAGTTCAGCTCATTCAAATTCTTGCCCCAGGTTGCACAAACTTTGCTTATAGTAAGATGGTTGACTGTCTGACATTGTGTTAGATATATTTTCAATAATCGAGTTATGACATTCATCAAAGCTACTTTGGTAAAAATCTGAATAAACAAATGCCATATAATCAATTGAAGTGCATATATGACTTTCATAATCAAATGCTGTTCCTCCTGGTAACTAATCTAGAGCAAACACAAGATTTATCTTAAGATGTTAAGTTAATGCTATTAATGTGGACACTTTCTTGTGTTGTAGCATCAAACCCAAGAGTAGGATTATTATTATGCACAGCCCACTCTGCTGCTTGCAAATCTGGAATACTGCCAAGTTCACAAGCTCTTTGCTCAATAGTACTTCGATGAGGAATATTATTAAAAATAACACCCATATAATACCCTATTTTGCTCATAAGATATGGAATGTTACTTGTTGGTTATATTACACAACAGCATATTATAAATTATTAATCTTATTTGTAATAAATATGTTTTTTCATCTTCTGGCATAATTACATTTCTTTCTTCCTTAATCTGGAGCAAATCATTCTCCAAGCTAGCAATTACCCTGTTACTTGTAAAAAACAGCAGCATTATGCTTAGTTTTGAGTTGCCTTAACTTATGCTTTTCATTTATTTTTCAAAGCTTTTTTTTCAGCTTTAAAGTGACGAATCTGCTCACTGTAATTTTATTTTTTTGTGTGTGTTTTTTCAGATCTGGTATTTCTGCCCTTAAAGCTTTAATTATTTTTACTTTTTGTTTAACATTTTGTCTTAGAACACGTAATTGGTTTGGTATGCTGTTTAATTCAGCTTTTAAAAGTGCTAATTTGTTCCAACATTATTTGTAAGAGTTAGCTTTTTTTTTTTTATAAGGCATAATTTTTCTCTAAATATATGTTTAGTTATGTCTCATTTTCTATAACCTGCAGATGTTGATGTTCAACTATTTAAAGAAGATAAAACATTCATATTATTATATGAAACATCTGAGAAGCCTGATGATAATACAATATTAGACAAACTTGATATATGGCTTAAGAAAGGTTTATTGCAAAATTCATAAAAACGCTTACTGTCCTCAGCCCTGCTATAATTTCTAGACCATTTCAATGATTTATTTATGAGACTTCTAACCTGATTTTTTACATGTTTCTATCTTAAAATGTCTAGTGACTTGTTGAGATGTTTTGAGAAACGAATCACTATTTTTTGTAAATAATAAAAGAATATGTCCATTTCTACAAACTGTATTACACTCTGTATTAGACTCAATGCATATTTGCGACAATTCAAAATTAGCAGTTAAATACTTTTTGCATTCACTATAAAACCCAAACTTTGTTTTTGGCCCCATGATAGCAGAAAAAAGTTTAATTTTTATAAATAAAATATAATATAATTAAATAATGGTAAATGCAATGACATTAAAATCCTCCTCACTGCAAGTGTGCGCTATTGAAGCTTAAAAAGATATCTAATTAGAGAATAATGTTAAAGTGTCTGAGTATGCTTTTTTTTCAATAAAATTTGGCAGGTAGTAAGAAAAAAGGTTATTAATGGTGAGAGAATATATTAGAAAAATGAACCAGCATTCCTTCGATATATACTTGATGTCCAAAAAACAAGCAAATTTTTAACAATAATAAATTCATAATAAATAAAATTTTAACTCAAAAAAAATCATGTAAAATTAAAGTTCCATAATTCTAGTATTCAAAAAATATCTATGCTGATACATATTTCTAAAAAATAACAGAGCAAAACAAGTTCATACCATGCAACTTTTCAACTAACTTGAAAAAGTGTGTCACAGAATTTGGCCGAAAAAACGGCTTTGTAAAATCCGGATTTACGCGTACCTACTAAGGTTGACTCTCTTTATTATGCTTGCCGTTTTCTTACTCCTGATTCCATTTTCAACCTCTGCAAATTTAATCAATAATTATGAAATATTATTGTCATATTTGGGCTGGTTAGCGAATTATTTCGAAAACGGTTTAATAACATTATAAGTAATTAATCTTAAAATTAGTAAAAGTGATTTAAAATAACTCTTCAATTTTACAACACCTCAAACTCATTTTCACTTCATATTGTTAAATTTCAAAGGACAAATTGAAGACATAAGTGGATGAAGGTGTTATGTTACACCAATATGGAACTGAGATATCAGGAGTTAAAGTTTTAAACACATATTGTTCTAGATATTTTTATATAGCAAAGATATGTTAATATTTATGGAGGGATATAGTAACCAAACACTTAAGATTGTGTATGTAATATTTAATTGTGAATATTAATATAAAATTTAAAAAGTGGAATTTTGTATTTTTGCGACATAGCGCCTTCATCCACTTATGTCTTCAATTTATGACCAAATTAGGTTCTACCTTAGCACCTCTTCTTGCTAATCTTTTCATGGGAAATTTTGAAGATAAATTTGTCAAATCATTTAACGGAGAAAAGCCAGCTTTTTATAAACGTTATATAGATGACATTTTTGCTTCTTTGTTCTTGGAGTATATAAATAATAAACATAATTTAATTACTTTTGAATGAAAAATAAAGTTAAATTGAAAATATCTGTTTTGAACCTAACTCTAAATAAAACAAACAGTTCTGCAATTGCCACTATTCATAAGAAAACTATCTCGGGAATTTACACAAATTTTTTTAGTTTTCATTTTCATACAAAGTAAATCTGGTTAAATGTTTAATCGATAGAGCTTATAAAATAAACAACACTACGATCTTTTTAAAGTTCTTAAACGCAACTTGTCCTGTTCTGGTTGATTGAGAAAATCCATAACTCTTATATTAACAACATTAATATCGACATTTCATCGCGTTCGGAAAACCTACAAAATTGTTAATATTTTAAACTTTTTTCCATTGGAAAAATATTGGATGATTTGCGACCACAAAGCGTCAAATATCAGAATATTTGACACTTTGTGGTCGCAAACTTAACTTTTAATCAGGTGCAATAGCAGTCAGTAACATGCAATTGTAATATCGCTTTACCCCAGTGCGTACGCGTCACATACAAAGAAAGAATGAATTTTAAAACATATTCAGATTATACTCTTTATTACTGTGAACTATAAAAATTAATTCTGGGGAGCATACCAGCCTCCCAGAGTCCAACTTACCTTAAATTGGTATATCCTCACTACCACTAAGCATTGATTAAATATCACCTTTATAGAAAATGCTTCTCTTCCAGCAATCAGACTCTAGTTACGTTTCTAAGATGTCTCTGCTCTTTACACTAAACTTTTTGTTTATTCAACGATATTCCTTAAACAATTGATCAGCTTTTAGACATGCTGCTTTTCAATCAATTTGATTATCTATTTGATTAACAATCACTGGGAATATTTATAAAATCTAAGTATAACTCCAAAAATACAAACACATAATTATAATAATTATAGTTATTGCTATTGCTCGTTAATTATTTAAACATTAATGCACTGGACCCAGATCAGATCATTTATTCTAAATGTATAAATTTGAAGGATTTTTTTTTAATTGGTTTCTAGTTTAAAATTTACTTAAGGCAACTTAACTTATTTTTATTAAACTTATAATTTTTTTTTTAAAAGAATACGCCTTTTTTGAGAACTTAAAATTTTTCTTTTTTAAAATGATCCGTGTTAATACAAAACAATTATGAGGTTGTTTTATTAATAAAGTTGACTAAGACTTTTGCAATTGGACTTATTAAAAAAATAGTAAAATCAGCAGAAGTTTGCTACTAATCACCTCTATTTAAAATATCATCTACAGCCTTACCGTTGCCTTACCATAGTTTTTGCAGCTCTTGATGGTTGTGTTGATACGTTGTTAAACCGTTTTCCGGAGAAAAATGCTTTAGGTACACACATTTTATCCAAAAACTTCTTATATGAATGCATGATAAGAATTTCTCCGACATAATCATAGTTTAAAAAATTCGCACATCTAAGGTAACGCTGATTATTTATCTTACGCCTAGCATATTATTTGGGCCCCTACCTATTTTACTCAATAGAACTTAATAAGAAGACACCCCTGATTCAATTGTTATTTTCCAAACAATGCATATAAACAAAAACAAAAATACGTCAAAAAATATCAATTTCCAATATCCCTACCGCGTCATTTAAAACTCCGTAAATACAAATTACAGCTAATGAAATAAATGACATCATTTCATTAAAAAATGAAAAACATCGGTAATAAAAACAACTGCAAAAAAAAATATATTATATATATATACACATAATAATAAATACACAGCATTGAAATCAATCAACTCAGCTTCTTTTCGTTTCTTTTGAAAAAACTTTTGAAATTGACACTTTTTTAAACGAAGAAGTTTTATTCAGCTATATTCTCAAAATCATTACACATCTGGGTTATACAAAGCTATCATCAATATATCATATAGGACATAATGATAAAAGGTAACTTTTTTAAAAAATTCATTTAAAACAGCAATTAAGAATAAAATTTTTCTAAAATCTGCTTTTTTAGATATTCTGCTTCAGTTATTTGTAAAGAAGGATTCATATGCGATTCAACATTATGCAAAGAACGATTATAATGAATGGATGAATGAATGACAGAGGGGGGCGGTGAATGGTAATAATAGTTTGTTTGACCAGGCGTGTAACTATTGTAGTTATTTTTTATTGGACGATATCCTTGATGACCTTGATAAAGGCGAGCAGAGGGGTAAATAAAATACGTTTGTTCATTGCGGTGAGGGTTGAGTTGTCGGTGTCGTCCAGATTTAACTTCAGTTTTATCATGAGTTTTGTTCTCATTTCTTTCAACTTCTTTCGATATAAAGTCATTTGTAATAAATTGCTGAGTTGTTAGCTTCACTTTGTTTTTATAATCCATGCGAGCTTTTTCGACAAGTAGCATGAGTTCTTTAAACTTATCCTTAAAAAAAAAATACTTGAGAGGATCAACTTACCTTTTATAAAAAAAAGGATTTCTGACATAATAAACTTCCCGTTGGGAAGTCGGCAACTAGCAAAAAATTTGAAGGAAAATTTTAGGCAATTTTTTTCTTCTCACATGATTGCTAGATTTCATATTTTATCTTTTTAAAAAAATAATTTTTAGTGTTGATTATAACATATTTAAGAGTTGGTAGGTACATTTCGCAGCTTTATAGCTAACGATATTACAATATGTCGAAAGCTATTTATCTTAGCTTTGTAGCCAACTACAAGCCTGTGTCTATTCGATAGTTATATATGTCTATTTGATAGTTATATGTCTATTCGATAGTTATATGTCTATTCAATAGTTATATATATCTATTTGATAGTTATATATGTCTATTCGATAGCTATATATGCCTATGCGATAGTTATATGTCTATTCGATAGTTATATATATATATCTATTCGATAGTTATATATGTCTATTCGATAGTTATATGTCTATTCGATAGTTATATATGTCTATGCGATAGTTATATATGTCTATTTGATAGTTATATATGTTGATTCGATAGCTATATATGTCTATTCGATAGTTATTGCAGCTTTATAGCTATCAGAATAGTTGATTAAAGAAGTTAAAACCACAAGCGAAAAATAAAAAAAGTTGGGTAAGTATAAATAAAAAGCTACTGCAGATTGTTACTATAAATAAATTATATATAAATCTATTGTAGGTTGTTATAATATAAAAATTATATTATATATAAATGTAAATCTTAAAAATAAAACAATAAGCTAGCATTGTAGTTTGAGAATCTACAATATATATATTTAGATTTTAACCAGAGAGTACTGTTACATATAGAATTTTTTATGGATTTAATGTAAGAAATTAAGTATGCATCAAGTGGTTATTAACATGTTGTGTTAACACCGTATTTTATACTATATTATAAAAATTTTTTTACATGTGTTAATCTTTCTGGTGTGTTGCAATACTATCATCCGTTGCATCTAGTTAGTATTCATTATCGATTGTGACTGAATAATTAAAAATGGTTTATATTATATGTAAATTAAATATTATGTTGTAGAATAAATAACAATAATAAGAAGAAGAACAACAGTAATAATAATAATGATAGTAAATAATAACATCAACAACAACAACAATCGCTGTAATTATTGTTACGAGTAGTCACAAGCTTATCTATCTAGGAATTCTTTTCCCCAGTTTGCCGATTAGAGGTACATATCCAAAGTCTTATTTTGCCGACTGAATCAAAAAAGATCCCCCTCTATAGTGCCGGTCTTGGTTATGAATGTCGTAAGATAGTTGCAAGCCGACTTCCTCCGGTTTTGTTTCTTTTTTTTTTTCTTTTTTTTTAAATATTCAATATAATAAACCTATTCTTTATATATGAAAAAAAAGTAAACTACTAAACCATTACAAGTTTAAGTTATTAAGCATTAAGTTATTGTTACTTTATCAGTATTTCATTATTTAAATATTTCACCAAAACTATTTGGTAAAAATAAAGAATTAGTTATCAAAGAATTATAAAAACAAAAATTAGTACCAATGAATTATAAAAAAGCGGAAACAAAGAACTTTATTATTTCAAAAATTACTAAAAAAAAAATTTACTTGAACATAGACTATAATAAGAAATAAAAAAAGTTTGAATAAATTGCGGAAGAGCTTTAGAAAAACAAAAACACGATAGAAAAATGTAAAAACGATAGATTATATGATAGATAAATGTAAGAAAAACAATAAAAATCAATTAAAACTTTAGGAGAGTTAAAACAGAACTTAAGTAAAAAGATTTGTAAACAAGTCAAAACGCAAACGCATATAAACTAAAAGAGGTTACGTGTAAACAACACTTGAAATTCTTTTTCTGCAACATTATTACAACACTATTCTTATTTTTTAAATATATCTAACTATTAAATAGAACATAAAAAAATTAAATTGTCATTTATTTTTGTATGTATGTGTGTGTGTGTGTGTGTGTATATATATATATATATATATATATATATATATATATATATATATATATATATATATATATATATATATATATATATATATATATATATATATTGTATGTGTAAATTTGTAAAAATAAATACATATTGATTGATCTAAAGTATTTTTAAAAAATTAGCAAAGAAAAAGCAACGAAATTAAAGAAAAGATTATGGAAAAAGTTTTACGAAACAAACCCTAAACACTGCCACATGATTTGTAAAAATTTAAAGAAACTAACCTGAGCGCCATCATAGCTAAAAATACCGACAACACTTGCAGGAGCATTCTTTTTCATGGTTTTACCTAAAGTATGTCTGTTCATTGCAAAGATGACTGGAATGCTATCTTCATTACACAGACTTAAGATGTTTGTTAAGTAGTCGTCAATTCCACCTAAAAGGAATATATATATATAAATATATATATATATATATATATATATATATATATATATATATATATATATATATATATATATATATATATATACATATATATATATATATATATATATATATATATATATATATATATATATATATATATATATATATATATATATATATATAAACTTATACCATAAAATTGTCTAAGTATTTTTAAAAACAACACGATATTTTTTAATCTTGACATGTTTTGTAATTTTGCATTACTTTTTCGAAAGATCGTTTTTACAATAAAAAAAAATCTGGGATAAATATTAAAAAACAGAAGACTTTACAGAGAAATATTAACGGAATATACGTATAACATAGCTCTGCATAATTCAAGTTTAAACTTTTTTAACTTCTTCAAAATATCTTTTACAAATATTAGATATCATTAAAAAATTTTAAAACTTGTTATTTGAAATTTGTTAAAGCATACTAGTTGTAAATGTAGCCAAATCGCTCGATATTTAATTTACCCACAAACAGAATGAACTATCGCTAGATATTTAATTTACCCACAAACAGAATGAACTATTGCTAGATATTTTATTTACCCCCAAACAGAATATACAGATGAACTCTTGTAATTAAAACTCCTGTAATTCAAAAAATCATTTAAATCAAACAAATTCTTTGGTCTCTTCAGAGTTAAATATTTTGGATTGAACTCCTATTTAAATCAAACAAATTCTTTGGTCTCTTCAGAGTTAAATATTTTGGATTGAACTCCTATTTAAATCAAACAAATTCTTTGGTCTCTTCAGAGTTAAATATTTTGGATTGAACTCCTATTTAAATCAAACAAATTCTTTGGTCTCTTCAGAGTTAAATATTTTGGATTCAACTCCTATTATTCAAAAAGTCTTGCAATTCAACATACTTTGGATTGGACCCCTTCAGAATTCAAATTACACAAGTTCAACTGTAATTATAAAAACTAACTAGATATAAATTTCTTCTTTCGTTCTCACTACATTATGATACTTTAAAACATCCAAAATGAGAGTGGATACAATCATTGAATAGTATGATTGTATATGTCATACTACAATCATTGAATAGTATGATTGTAGTATGACTGGTTGTCAGAAAATTAATTTCCTCTAAGACCTGTTTGAATGTTACAGAAATCTAAAAAAGAAACCTCTATAAGAAATAATTTCATATTTAAAATTTTTTTAAATATAAGACCTTAATGATTATATAACAGAGCACCATGGAAACAGTGTTTCACCATTAAGGAAACAGTGTTTAACTAGATAGTCTCTGGTTACTGTTCCCACCAACAACGTTAAAATAACTAACAGAGCTGCTAAAAAATCTGTTATAAATTTTTTGTAATATTTTACCAAGAAAAATTTATTGCATCTATTAAAAATTTAAATGCACAAACATTTATTCAATTCAAGCTTTCTATGGAAATGCTAAGCTTTATATTAAACTTTCTATGGAAATACTATGGAAATAATATCTATCCGAACATCTAACTTTCTATTAAAAATCAAGCTTTATATTGAAACATCTATTAGCACAATTTTCTAATTTCATTTTTCTGTTCAAACACGAAGTTTTTTGATTAAACACTAAACTTTTACTGCCTTACAAATTATTTCTTAACTAAAAACAAAAATAATTAAAGAAATATCTTCTTAAAGATAGCTTAAGAAACAAAATAACGATGGCGAAACTATCATATTTTGTCACCAGAAAAATGTAATCATTCATTTTATTTTAACTATATTTTTACACCTAATATTTGTTAATTAATAGAAAAGAAGTAAAAATTAAAAATTAAAAAAAAACAAGAATTATAAAAAAAACAAAAAAAACAAAACCTTCACAAGAAATTCTTTCGATGTTTGGTGCAACAATAATAGCTTTCAATTTTTTCACTTTTAAATGTTTGAGAACTTCTCTAAGACCCAGCACATACCGTCTCTTTTGTTTGAACTAAGAGGAAGCAGAAAAGTAATAACTAAATATATAAATACTTATAATTTAACGAAAAACACCATAAATATAATCAATGTATATAATACCATTTTAATGATCAGAGATTAAGACTTTGTTAGATGTTAGAGTTTTTGTTTGATTTATTTTATTAGAAGAGTAAGGGAATAAATCTAAATTCAAATGCTTGTAAAAATGTTTTCAATTTTTGATCTAGTATTAACTTAAAATTCAACAATATGTTTATTGTCTAAAAAATCAACTCACCAAGCCAAACATGAGATGCCATGTTTAGTCAGAATTAGTTTTACAGAATTTATCTCTAAAATAAAACATGTTGCAATTTCCGGAAGCTTAATATAAATAATAATAAAAAAGTGAAGAAATCAAATACCATAGAAACCAGAAACCAAAGAAAAAATCCAAAACCAAGATTCCTTGGTATAACCTGGAACCTGTCTTACTTATTAGAATAATATTGTTGCTGTTTTAAGAGATTTGTTAAAAGAATGAAAACTAAGTTGCAACTCTCTAAAACAAGGGTTGAATATTGGTTCCATAAATGTGGATATTTGTTAGTCTTTATTAAACTCAAACTGAATGCAACTTTGACTTATGTGATTAGTATTGTAAATCTTAAAAGAATGGAAATAGTCCAGAAACAAGGGTTCATATGACACACAAAAAATATCCAATCAAAATCATTGCTTAGAAACATCAAATCATTGCTTAGAAACAAATTAAAAGTGTCGAAAATATTTAATCAAAATCAAAATCAAATAATAGAAAATATTCACTTTGGTTCGATTCTCATGGTAAACTCTGTCTTGATATTTGATTAGATCCAATAATAGTGATTGTGTCAGGTTGTTGATTTCATCGCTGAGGAGATGATTGCAATACCTAAAAATATATATAGCGTACTCAAATCACAATGGTAAAAAAAAAAGCGCTAACTCCTTATATATTTATTTTTATTTATTACAATGTTGTGTAACAGAAAAAATGAATATTCTTCAAAAGTATATCAACCTGGATTTTTGGTCACGAAAAAATTGCTGACACAAACTAGCAGCGATCTGAAGAATTTTATTTTTTTATTTTGTTATGGTTCTTGTTATTGTTTTTAGATGTTTTGTAAAATTTTGCTTCTTTTGAGACCCAATATGATACTTTTGAAGCGCTTTTTTTTTTTAAATATTAGGGACACATTTGATGTTTAAGGGTCTTCAGCAGCCCCTAAAAAATTTTTTTATTTAAAATGTATATATGTGTGAATATATATATACACTAAATTCAAAGTTATACTATCTTAGTGTAGTCAACTTCCAAGTGTATGTATGTAACTATGTGTGTTATAGTAAATGTTATGGGAAACTTCATTTCGTCTGCATTTATATTTTCCAGAGCAAGATAAGGTAGTGCACAATGAGTGGCTGCCTCGCCCTTTAATTGATTATGCAAAAAACCTAGAAAGTGGCTGGACGACAAAGCTATTGTGTTTAAAGGTTCTAGAATATGCATTAGTAGACTAGTGGTAGAAGTAGAACACTGGGCTTGCACGGAACTCACAGCAGCCATTACACCCAAGTTAATGGCGAGAAAGAGTCACAGCACATTTTGTATCAGAAAATGTGAACAAAAGTGTATGCAAATATCTGACTTATGTAAACTTCAAATTATGTAATTTTAAAACAAATATCAAGTTTTACAGTTTTATTTTTACTTTAAAATTATATTGCAACAATATTTCCTTAATTTTGATTTATACCATTCATTTGCCATTTTAAAAAAGTCTTTTGTTTATTAAATAGTTTTGAAACATTGTTTGAATAATACGCCTAAAAGGTTGAAGTGGTTAGGTTGCAGCATTGTGAATTGAAATGTTGTGGTTCAAATCCTTGCTTTTCTAAATTTTTTTTTTATTTAAATCTTTTTTAATTTTTTAAAATAAAAAATAATTTTTGAAGTTCTTTAGATGTTTTTACTTTTATAATGTTTTACTTAGAAATTGCATCGCGGCAAAACTCGTTAATTTTGATTTAAAGCATTTATTTGTCATTTTATAAAGTTATATTCCATCTTTTGTTTTTCAAAGTGTTAAAAATTGGCAGTTTAGTGTCTTAGTGGTCGAAGAGGCTAGCTTGCTACGCTTCTGAAGCACAACGTGAGTGCTTAAATTCCTGTCACTTGCATACTAATTATTTTAAATCATTTCCATTTTCTTTTCCATTTTGCAAATTAAAAAATTTTTACGTTTCTATTGTTGATATATGAAGATATGATATACTATAACAAACAAAAGGGATAGAGTTTTTAATAAGCTTAAAATTGAAATAAACATCAAAACAGTGGAAAAAATTTTTTGCGCATACATCAAGATAGAAATACCTTAGTTATTAATGTGCTTAGGTAATTAGTTAAGTCTAAGTGAATAACATACATTAACAAGAACTTTTTTTTTATAGGAAAAAAGATTTAACATTCAAACTTTTATTTTCTTCAAAATTAAATAACAGGGCAAGTTTCTTAATAAACTGCAGATGGTCTGGAAAAAAATTTTGTAAAAACTTCATAGAAACTTAGTATAGAAAAATTTTTAAATTCTGTACTCGTTTTTTTTATAGAAGTTTTAAATTTTACAAGAAGAAGCTATAAAGCATTAAACATTTAATTCAAAACAAAGATTTGACAGCTTTTTATTTTCTATCACCAAATAGCGGTTTGCGCAACAACTACAGAAGCGTTTAAAATTTAAAGTTATGTAATAAATTACTTTTTTATTCATAACTTTAAAAGGTAGACAATATTTATAGTTTTTCTACCGCTTACTAAAAAAGATTGAAGTAAGGTATAAGTATAGAAATGGATTTAAGTGTTCACCATTTTTCATTAAACTCCATTTACGTATGATATCGTCAGAACTAAAGTAACATATTTTTTATTTTTATTTATCTGATCATAAAACTGGTTGCCATTGTTCGAGAGTCTGGTGTGAATGTACTTTAGCCGAAGCCAACCTTTTCTTATGATTCATTTTACTCAAAGAAAGTACTTTTTGGCCAACTTTACCTACAAAACCTTGATTTTTCAAGCAATTGCCAACTGCTTGATGATTTACAGTCATAATATGACTTTGTAAATCTTTTGGTTTGGTGCAAGTAACCCTTAACCTTGTTGAACTTTCCAAATAAACCTTGTTCAACTTTCCAAATAATTTTGATTGCAAACTTTTGATGGTACTTATTTCTTTATATTTTCTTATAATGTTACCTACACTAGGCTTAAAATTTACTATTTTAGAAATATTTTAACATTGTTTTCCACCTTCCAGTATCAATTGGAAGGTGGAAAACAATGTTAAAATATTTAATTGATACTGGAACACTTCCGTATAATTGGAAGTGTTACAGTATCAATTATTTTATTGATTCCTGAAATTTCATGTCTTTTCAGAATAATTTTATTATCAACATATAAAAAAAACTTTTTTTTTTGTTAACAAACTTTTTAAAATAACTTTAATCAATTAAATTTGTTTGTTTAAATTTTTTATTCTACAATTTTACTAACTCATACATCAGAAAAGTTAAAAAAGCATTAGGGAGTGATTTTTTGCCCTTTTTTTTAAGTATAAGAATATGAATTTCTTGTTATAAAAATGCTATTTGGTACAAATTTAAGTAATATATCAGAGTAAAGAATTTAAAATTTACCATAAAAAAAAACTGCAAATACTCCAAATTTAGGAGTAATTACTCAACATTTATTATTTAAAGAATGAAAATGATCGACTCAAAAGTAATTGGACTAAGTAATTGTAATTGGACTAACTAATTATAATATACTAACTAATTATAATAACTATATAAAATATACAAAAGTAATTGGACTAACTAAATTTCAAAGACTTTAAATGAAAAATTTATTTAAACTTTTTTTTACTTTTTTTAACTTCTGAAGGCATATTTTTATGAAAACATTCAATAATCAATAATTCATAATATGATATAATTAATATTTAACTGAAGCAGCAAAAAAGTTGATTATATAAGCAGCTTTTGTTTATATATAAATATACACACCCATGCACGCACGCACACACAGACAGATTCAAGTTCCTTATCTAATAATAACAAATACAACTAGGACCTAAAGTTTTTCCTGAAATTTTTTTCCCTCCATGAAGCACTAAACTTTTGAAAAATTGACAAATAACAGAAACCAGAAGAGAGTTACACAATAATCAAAAAGTTAAAAAGTAAAATAAAGATAAAGAATAATGAGCTATAAATAAGGATAAAGAACTAATTATTCACATTATGGGTATAAGAGGGAAACAAACAATGCCTGCTAGCATCAGGCAAAACCAATCTAAATGTTTTAAACCAATTATTACAGACTTCTTGAATACACTATGAAGGTTGCGACTGATCATAATGTTGAGAATTTCAAGTCTTTTAATCAAAATGAACATCAAGCTGTGCACTATGGACGAAATCAAATTTCTCTTTTCATACATCAATTTGGCTAAAAAATAACTTTTATCTGACTCTCTAGATCACACAAAGACCCATTACTAGGAAAATTGGATAAGCTATTGCAGTCAATTTCATAGAACACTGGAAATTTACATTTTCAGCAATTACACTACTTTTCAGTTTAAAAATAAAGTTGCAATGAGCACAATAATGTATCTTGAAAAGAATTTTAACAAAAAATAATTTTGACATTTTTTGAAACAATTGACGGCAAAGGAGTTGTTGTTGGCATTAGGGTAACTATTATTTTTCTTAACTATTAGTATTTAGCAACCAAAAATCATGAAAAATTGAAATCCAATCAGCAATTGACTGGGTGAATTTACTTAAAAACATTATTGTTAAAGTTTTATTTTTTATATATCTATATTGTTTGACAATATTTTATTGTCAAAAGTCAGAAAAGAAAAAGTCAGTGAGCAACCATAACACTTCACAACAAACAAGTAAAAAAAATTAATGATATATCACATTACTTTTATGTCAACAAGAATCAAATAAAATAAAAAAACAATATTGTTATATGTTAAGTATTTTTGACAAATGAAAGAATCAAACACTTTTTTTATAATATCAAGTACCTTTTTTTTTTAGTGTTTTTGTTTTAATAAAAAAAATTGTTTACACATTAATCTCTTGTAAAAATTTTTTTTTTTTTTTTTTTTTTTTTTTTAAACATCTTTGCTTCCAACAAGGCTGCAAGCAGCCACTAATTAAAGTTGGAAGTTACTGTAAGAGAAAAGATGAAGATTGTAGAGCAAGATAACGATTGACGGACGACTTAAAAGATTGCAAATTATATGAATCAGGAAAGCAAGATGAAGGAAGCGAGTTCCAAAGAGCTGATGTTCGAGGAAAAAAACTAGACGAATAAGCGTTTTTGGAGCACTTAGGAACAGTCACAGAAAAAGGATGACACTTAATTGAATGACGAGTAACACGAGAATGAATTTTAGTAGATGGCACAAGAGACGCTAGCTCTTTAGAGCAGTGTCCATTATAGTATTTGTAGAAAAGAGAAAGAGAAGCAACATTACGACGATGTGATAACGGTTGAAGGTTGGCTGCAAGAGCAGGTCCAACTATGTTTACAATGTGTTTTTGCACCTTGTCTAAAAGAGAAAGGGCATTATTAGAAGATCCGCCCCAGATATGGCAACAGTATTCCATACAAGGCCGGATTTGAGATTTATAGAGATAGAGAATAGAATCCAGAGTAAGAAAGTGGCGAGCTCGATAAAGAGATGCAACCTTAGTAGATGCTAATTTTGCAACCGATTTGATATATGGTTTCCAAGAAAGATTGGAAGTAAGAGTTAATCCTAGAAGATGAAGAGTAGGTGACTCATCGAGTACATCACCGTTCATAAATATAGGAAGATCTAAATTATTGCGATAATGATTGGCTGAAAAAAATTGAGTTTTATCTGAATTAAAGTTCACCAGCCACTGTGAGCCCCATGCTGTAGCGGAAGTGAGATCCTTTTCAAGCTCAAATGCCCCCTCCAAGCAATCAGAGGGTGTTGGTTTCTTATCACGACAAGAATAAATGGTAGTATCATCTGCAAACAATGCCACCTTAGATGTGAGAATATCTGGAAGATCGTTAATGTAAATTAAAAAGAGTATAGGGCCAAGGATAGAACCTTGAGGAACCCCTGAAGTTACAGAATAAGAAGAAGAGTGTTGTCCATCGAGGACAACTTTTATGCTACGATTGAAAAGGAAGGATTCAATGATCTTGAAGATGTTGCCGGATACACCATAAGAAGAAAGCTTATGGAGAAGACCAGCATGCCAAACTTTATCAAACGCTTTTGAAATGTCAAGAGCGATGGCCTTAACCTCTCCACCTTCATCTAATGCACAATAAAACCTGTCAGTTATTACTGTTAGCAAATCAGCTGTAGAACGAGAAGATCGAAATCCATATTGATGGTCAGAAAGTAAGTTATTAGATTCAAGATGAGAAATTAAGTGTTTGTTAATTAAAGATTCAAAAACCTTGCTTATGATAGGAAGAAGACTTATGGGACGGTAGTTAGATGAATCGGATCGCTCTCCAGAATTTTTGAAGATAGGGATAACAGATGCGGCTTTCCAGCAGGCTGGAAAACAAGACTCTGATAAGCACTTGTTGAATAGTTTTGAGAGTATAGACGACAGCTCCGGAGAACACTTCTGCAAGACAATAACAGGTATGTTGTCTGGGCCACAAGCTGTAGAAGAGTCTAAGTAGGAAATCACTTTAGATACAGATGCTGGAGTGATATGAATGTCAAGCAATGGATCAACCTGTTTGTTGGCAATATCAGGTAGAACGCAATTAGTGGAATCAAGAGATGATATTGATGAAAAGTTTTTAGCAAACAGTTCGGCTTTGTCTTTAGGTGAGGTGACAAAGTCTGAACCATACAAGAGAGGTGGAATTATAGATTTGCCCTTATTATTGATATTATTAAAGATTCTCCAGAAGTCACGAGAGCCTAATTTTTGAGATGAGATACGAGATTTCATGACCTGAGAATAGCGGGTTTTGGCGTTAGACAAAACCTTTTTACAGTTGTTTCTAGCAGTAATAAACAGACGTCTGTTTTCTGGAGAATTGTTTTGCTGATAGATATGGAAGTAATGGTTTCGATTGGCAATCGCAGCAGCACAGTGTGAGGAAAACCATGGAGGAGAGTGAGGCTTGACCTGGAATCGTCGAGAGGGAATAAAAGATTCCATGCCAGCCTGAATCCACGAAGTTATGTAAGAAGCACATTTGTCGACAGGAAGTTGAAAGATTTCTACCCAAGGGCCATCACGAAGAAAGTCACGGAAAGAATCCCAGTCAGCTTTACTGTAGTTGAAAGAGGTTCGGTAATAGGGGGATTCAGGTGATGAAGAAGAATGAGATATTAGTTTTAGAGAGATCAAACTGTGATCAGAAGAACCTAAGGGTGAATGGGGAGAAACTGAGCACTGACTAGGATCAGAAACAAGACATAAGTCGAGTAGAGAAGGTAAATGATTCGGGTTGTCAGGAAAGCGAGTTGGAAAGTTGACTATTTGAGTTAGGGATTGAGAAAGGCAAAAGTTGTGGGCTTTAATGCCTGCAGAATCACTGACACTAGAGCCAAGCCATTCAGAGTGGTGAGCATTAAAGTCACCGACAACAACTATATTAGCTGATGGATAAAGAGAGAGGGCTTGGTCAATATGATCAGAAATAACATCTAAAAGAGTGCAGTCTTGAGATGAAGGAGAGCGATATAGAACAAAGAGAAAGGCAATAGAGTGAAGTGGTGCTAAACGAAAGCACATGAAAGAATAGTCTGTGGATTCAAACCTAGTTTCACGACAAACAGGTGAATTCTTACGAATGTAAATGCCCAGGCCAAGCCTGTGACTATTGGAGTCTTTACGAATCAGAGGAAGATAACCATCAACACTAAGATCACAAGATGAGACAGCCGAACTCAAATTAGTCTCACAAAGAGCAAGTAGGTCTGGTGAACTTTGCAAGAGATAAGACTCAACAGAAGAAAAGTTACTTCGAAGACCACGAATATTAGTGAATGATAGGTTTAGAGAACTTGGTGATGATGATGGTTTATAAAAATATATAATTATAAATAAATATAAATACTTAAGAATTTACATTATTCTATTTTATTTTAATCCAATTCATTTTAATTTACTCTTTGAATAAGTTCTGTTTATAATAAAGAAAATTCATTTAAAGATTAGATAAGATTATAAAACAGTTTTAAAATTTTAAAATCAAAAACTTTTTTATTGTACCTAACACAATATGTTAATGTTTAACAATTAAAGATAATATTTAAAACACCTTTGAAAAGAAAGTTAAATCGATGCTCTTGCTTTTATTTAACATTTATGGACTAAATAATTTTTATAAATCAAGATGAAAAATCTCTAATCAACAGGGAAGCCTTTAAAATTCTATTTGTACTTTAGCTTTAAATAAATTTATTCAACTTATTTGAATAAATGAGTTATTGCATTTGAATAAATGAGTTTGATACATTTTGATTGCTTTATATTTTGTAATGCTAAAAAGCACAACTCCGACACAAATATTACAGATTTTGATTTTAAATGACTTCTATAAGAACTCTTATACACTTTTAAATGACAATTGACTTTTAAAAGTTGTTATACAAAGCAACGCTTTTAAAGAAAATACTGAAAAATGATTGAAAAAATTATCCAAGAAGTGTGTGGTTAAATCAAGTATAGATATTGGAGATTTCAGTATATCAACTTAGAATTTTAGACAATTTGAACTTTATATCAATTCAGTATATCAGCAAGGGAATTGCTGCTACATCAACTGAGGATTTGAGTTCAGGCTAAATTTCAGATAAATTTTTGTTTTCATTAATCTTCAATTTTTATTTTAATACAAAAAAACCATATTGAATTATGTCAACAAAAAAAAGCAGTAGAGATCTCTTTTTCATATTTTCACATCTACTTCATCATCATGATCACATCTACTTTATTGATTGTGATAACATCTACTTCATCATCATGATCAGAATGACTATCATTACTCAGGCCTTGGTGGGAAGTGACTATATTCATAAATATAAACAACTTTTTTTTCTTCTGTATTTTTAGCTAATGAGTAGAAAAGTTAAAAAATTTTGTGCAAACTACATCAAATAAACAAAAACAAAGTTCCAGTTTCAGATAGATATTATTTCATTACAAAATGTGATTGTTTATTTTCAGTAAAGTTTTAATAAATCAATCTTTTAATTAAACACACAATTTTTTGTGTGATTTAAAGTATTTGTAAACATTTTACAAATCAAGATAAAAACCTTCATTTTGACTTTAGATGTTTTCATGACATAAAGAATATCTTTAATTAGCTCTTCTTTTTGTTTCATTCAAAAGTACTTTACTCTAAAATGTTTTTCAAGAAATTCATCTATTCTTCAGGGTTCAATTTAAGTTTTTATAAAGTCCCATACAGAATGCCTGATCTAAACTTGTTTGGATTGGACAGTGTCTGATCAAATTTTTAAAATATAATTTTCACGATTTTACGAAATCAAGTTAATCAATTGAAATCTGTGATGTTATTCAGTTTATTAATGTTAGTCTAGCGAAGTTGTAGTTTTTTTCCTTATAATTTAAAATATTTCATCGCAGATTATTGTTTTTCAATAAAATAGTTTCAATTTAATATTGTATGTTTTTTTAGATAGACTTCAATTTTTTAGATAAACTTAAATTTTCACGTTGTAACTGACAAAGCTTTTTTTTTCTTTACAATTTCACAACAGCTGTTTTGATGTTTTACCAATTTAAATGCAATAAAAGAAATCATTACATTACAAACAACTTTTAATCATAGATCTTTTTTAAAGTTTTTATTTTACGGGAAGGCTTTAAATAAAATCAAAAATTATTTATAATGATTGTTTAAAATAAATGCATTATTAATTAATTAGTGTAAATTAAATGTTATATTTAAATTTGTTTTAGTAGGTATCTATTTTTTATGATAAAGTTAAACATTTGAAACTATTTTTCGATGTCTTTCTAAAAATCTTTTTTTTTTTTAAGTTACTTTTAATTATGAACAAGTTAATTAAATCTTCCCATGATTGCTTTATTTATTTTTGTTTCCATTTTTCAAAGAATTAAATTATTTTCAAGAATTATTTTTAAAGAATTGTTTAAAAGTTTATTTTTTTAAACTTGACTTACTAATTAAAGCACGAAATGATTAAAAATTACGATTTTAAAAAGACTACGTTATTTTTTTAAACAATTTTTTTTGCAACTTTTGAAAAAAATGTTTATACGACTTTAAAATATTATTATTTTTTTTTCAAAAATTTAATTTCACTTTTCATTATTTAAATAAAATTTGTTTATTTATTAAACAATTATTAGAAGTAATTTGTAAAAGCGTTTTGCATAACTTTAATAAAACCTTTAAAAAAATAAGTTTTAAAGTAATTTTTTTCAAATGCAATTAAAAATGTAACAAAAAGTAATTTTAATTTTGAGTTTTTTTAGTTTTATTTTAAAACTATTTTTTTTTTTTTTGAAAGGAATTGTTTTGCTATAGTTTGTTTTTTTTGTTTTGCTTATTCTATAGTTTTTTTCAATTATTTTCTCAGTTTAAGCTTAGCTCAACAATACTTTTTTCAGCGCATTTCTGAAATGTTTAAATCATCAAAACATCTAAACAGTAGTTGTAAACAAAAAAAATCATTTGCGTTGTCAGCAATAGCGTTCGATCGCTTGCTATTCTTGTCCATGCTTTATTTTGTAGAATTTAATTGCCATCGGTCAAAATGTTCAATTACTTTTTAAATTGATCGGATAATCTGAGGTTTTAGCCGGACAATGTCTGATGCCCGACCGTTAAATTGAGACCTGATCCTATTACATATTCAAAAGCACTTTACTAGTTCTTTAAAAAATTAATCTTTCTCTTTAGTATTATCTAAACTACGACTCCAATAACCCATACCATCTGAAGATGCTCTTTATGTCCTAAAAGTCCTGAACCAATTCTTCAAGGAATTCTTATTTGCTCTGATGTTAGCTTTTTATCTTTTTTCTCGAAAAGTTGTTCTCAAGATTTAAAAAAATGATCAACATAAATTTCTTGAAAAAACTTGAACACAATTCTTTATTCAAAAACATTTTAATTTTAACTGATACTTTCCAAGGTTGGGAAACTTTGCAAAATTCCATAGCTTTATCAATTTAGGCATTACACAACAATCAACCTGTGATAAGACTTCAAATAATTTTGAAATGTCACCTAATTAAAACTTTTTGCATTACATTGGGATTTAACAGATAATGGTATTGCAAACCCTCTTTGCCAGTAGAAAGTTTATAACTTGAGAGATTTTTTTTAACCTTTACTACAAGAAATATATTTAGTAAACAGGTAGAAGTGGGGTAATTTTGTATATAAGTAAAGCTTATTTAAAAGGAGTTTTTTATTTGATAAGTTTAATTACTTTTAATGAAAGTGTAAAATTTTTATTTAAGTGGCTGTTTCAAATGCAATAATTCAGGTTTGCTTAATTTATGAATTTCAAAATTGAGAGGTTTTCAAAAACTATATATATATATATATATATATATATATATATATATATATATATATATATATATATATATATATATATATATATATATATATATATATATATATATATATAGTTTAGTTAGTATATATATATATATATATATATATATATATATATATATATATATATATATATATATATATATATATATATATATATATAGTTTAGTTAGTATATATATATATATATATATATATATATATATATATATATATATATATATATATATATTATATATATATAGATAGATAAATTGTCTGGTCAGGCACATGGTCATCCTTTTAGGTCAGACGTATGGTCCTTCTTGTTAGCTTACCTGTAACTTACTATATATGTATGTTTATGTTCTGTATAAACCTCTAACCCGGTGTTCACTTACTTGTAAGTTGATAATTTTATGTTTGTGTTCATTAAATCTGATACAGTGTGAGCTCAGTTACCAAGTTACTCAGTTGACTCCAACCATAAAACTTACACTCATCTTAATCTCTAATAATTTGGTTGATTTTTCTGATTTGTTTTTTTCTAATGCATTTCCAAAATAACTCCATCGATGTTTTAAAATACTGTTTACAGAAAGTAACCTCTTTTAACAACTCCAGGTCAGAAAAACAGGATCATCAAATTCACCCTGTTACTGGTATTATATAACCCAGTACTACCTGCCCTATACTCAATTGCCTTGTAGGGTTTTGCTTTCATAGGCAAAGGTTAGGAGAAATAAACTCCTCCTTAAAATTCCCCTGCCTTGAGGCCCTTGGTTGAGGATGATTGCCTGATGATGAATGAGGCCCTGCCTAGAATGATGAATATTGGATCTTCTTGACTTTATTCATAGATTTTTGCATGTTGCTTCTTGGTAGTGGCTATACAACTCTTCTGTTCTCTCCTAAAGAAGGTACAGCTCTAAAACTCAGTTTAATGATTCTGAGGCAGGTTGTTAGTAAGATTTCCAAAACTTCTTTGGAGGCTGACTCCATCCACAGCTGTAAAATATCAGAGTATTAACAGTGCCATGTTGCGCATAGATGGTATCTCTGATAATGCTTTTGGTGTTTATACTTTTAATGTATCTGTCTCTGTATGCTCTAAAAACTTTTATCTAGTTTTTTACATGCATTGCAACCCTTTGAAACTCTCTTTTCTTTTTTTTTTTGACTCATACAACCTACAACTTTTCAAGTCTTCTGTCAACTGTTTCCTGGCTCTTAACTCCATTCTTTGTTTTCTAGTGATTCCCAACTTAATAGAGGTTGCCACCAATCAATATTTCACTTTAATAACTGCATATATATACAATAGTGAGGAACAATTACAAACAGTTAAAAACTGATGAAGTGCAAGGACCTGCAATGGTATAATATTTATTTTAAAAATTTACATACTCTCGAAACTTTCTTGAGTGGATTTTTTCTCTGACATAATCAGGCAGACTGCAAAGCTTTGTTACATTTGGATCTATGAAAAATAAAAATTAAATAATATTTTTCATTTATTATTATTTTTTTTAATTTATTATTCTATCTGTCCTAATTGCCATAATGCTATAGTGAATTAATCAAATTTTAAAACAAATCTTTTAATTACAACAACTATTACTAAAAATTTGCTATAATAATGCAATTTACATTTGATCTATTTTTTTTTTTTTGTTGTTGTTGATTTCTTGTCACCACATGTTTCACTGCATACACAACATATCTCACTACATGCACCACATGTCTCACTACATGCTAAGTAGTCATTATTCTGAGTATTACCTGATACTTTCCTTTCAGAAGTATTTTGACAAACAGTATCAATTTGGAAATCTGTCGGACCATTAGAATCTTGACAAACATTAGGACAGCTATCTTCTATGAGATGAGGTTCTTTAACTATATCAATTTTGGAATCCTCTTTTTGAAACAATTCCAATTTCTCAGTTGCTGACAAATCAGTAGACCTAGAAATACAATTATTTGCATTTACAAATCTTTTTATGACTTTCTATAAGTGGGGTATATAAAATACATAAAAATAATATATATATACATATATATATTAGATACTTAAAATGATTTTTTAAATTTAGTTTATGCAGAAATGTAATGGATAATACTGATTGGATCAATTTAATTCAACAATAAGATTGCTATATACACTGCCGCTCACGGAAGTTAGGACAAAAAATATTTTTCCAAAAGAACAATATTAAAATGTAATTACGTTATAAAATTATTTACTTATGTTAGTAAAATTTATGTTTATATAAAAATAAATCAAGTTAAATAAAATTTGTATCAAAAAAATTCTAAATTAAGTTATTTTAATGTAAATATATTAAAATAACTAACATTTAAAATAACATAAATTGTACTCACAAGTAAAAGTCTTATCATTTTAAATAAATAAACAGAGAACGCAGAAACATATTAAAGGTCACGTATGAACCTGTATTTTACATTATCAAGTCAAATCTTTTAAGTTAGTCATTTAACAAGTATTTCTATTGTTTACTATGTTTTTGCAGATATTTTGTGTATTTTTTGTTAGTGTTTTAAAAATTTCAAGTGCAGAAGTTCAAAGGTAAAATTAAAAATTATTTTTTTAGTGTAAATTCAAAATATTGAAAAAAATATGCCTAAAGGTAAGCCAATAAGTGTTGAAAAAAGGACAGCAATACTCACTTTGCTTCAAGAAGGCTATACAGTTAGAAAAATAGCTGAAAAATTACTCTGAGTAAATCAACAGTTAGCTATACGATTCCTCGATATTGAGAATCTGGAAGTTTGGAAGACAGAAATCATCCAGGTCCTTCTTGCATAACAACAAAAACTGATGACCGACATATAAAAATCATCAGTAAGCGTAATTGAATGTTAACTGCTCCACAAATAACAGCTATTTTCAACTGTGATCGAGAAAAAAAAGTTTTTGTCAGTACAATCAAACGAAGATTGTAAAAAGCTAATTTGCTTGGTCATGTTGCTATCCAAAATCCATATCTACGAAAAGTTAATCGACAGAAGAGATTTCGTTGGGCACAGCTCCACAAAAATTGGACGATGGATGAATGGAAACAAGTACTCTGGACCGATGAGTCAAAATTTGAAGTTTTCGGAAATAAGCGAAAAGTTTACGTCAGAAGATTTGCTGAAGAAAAAATGCTAACTCAATGTCTGGTTCCAACAGTAAAACATGGTGAAGGCTCTGTGATAGTTTGGGGTTGTTTCTCTCTGGATGGAGTGGGATATTTGCATAAAATCGATGGTATAATGAGAGCAGAACATTATAGAGATATCCTGGAAACAAGTGCAATCCCTTCGGGACTCCAATTAATCGGAGACAATTTTATTCTGATGTATGATAATGACCCTAAACATACTGCATTATTATGTAGAAATTATTTAGAATCAAAAAAAGCTGAATATGTATTACGTGTAATGACCTGGCCTCCCCAAAGCCCAGACCTCAATCCCATTGAGTTACTATGGAATGAACTGGATAGAAAAACTAGAACTGTATGTCCAACATCAAAATCTCATTTATGGAACATTATAGAACAGGAATTGAATAATATTCAAAAAGAAACAATTAGAAAATTAATTGAAAGAATGCAGAGAATAGTTTAAGCAGTTATTAAATCAAAGGGTGGTTTTTTTGACGAAAAAAAAATTTAATTATTATAATGGTTTTTGTACATTTTTATTACATAAAACTGACTAATAATATATTTTATATTGAAAATGTATAAAAAATATATTTTTTATTAATATAAATTAAAAATTCTATGACGTAATTATATATTAATTTTGCTTTTTCGAAAAAATCTCCACTGTCCTAACTTCCATGAGCGGCAGTGTATATAGAATTGATAGTTATATGATTAATAACTATGATTTGCAAGATCCTCTTCAGTGGATAAAAAATTTATTTGAAAAAATGTATAAATAAAATTAAAACTAAACTATAAAGAATAAAATTATTGAATCAGAATAAAATTATTTATAAAGAAAAAAGTTATTAAATTTAAAAAACTATAAAAAAATTATAAAATTGATTAATTTTTTACCAATATTCACTCTGTAAAAAATGTAATGTTATAAAAAATCTCAATATTTTTTAATTTAAAAGTCATACTCTACAGATTGTTTTTCTTGTACAGGCTCTTGTTTTGCTGCATTAATTAATCGTTTTCTTTCTCGTTCAAGTTTTATAATCTAAAAAAAAAAACAATAAACTTTTTGATAATTTTAAAAATGCAGATCAAGATTGCAAAAAAATTTGCAGAACAAATTAAGTATTAAAAAACTTAATAAATTAATTTTATAATTATTCATATTGTGCTTGCTAGAAATCTTCAGGATTCAGTCAGATTAGCTGATCTCCATCCAATATCTATTTATCTTTATCTAAAGCTATCCAATATATCTATATCCAATGATTGCAACAATTTACTCGAACTAAAGCATCTGCTATTTCTAATCGCAATCATTTTAAAACAATTTTTCACAAGAACAACTCTCTTAAGAACAACTCTCTTAAGAACAAATGCATTTTTATCATTGCAAAAAATTGTTGCAATTTGTTGAAGGTATTGCATATTGTTAAGGTCAGGTAAGGTATTATTATCAAACTAATCTCACATTTCATCTCTTAAAAGACTGTAATAGCATAATTAACAATGGTGGCAATTTTAACAAAACATCTCTTATGCATGAGTCTATTTTTATTATATCTTCCAAGTTCAAAGCAAAACTATTTGCAAAGAATTTTCCCATAATTTATCTCTTTCCTGGTATCCACACCCTTACTGGAATTCAAAAGAAACAAGTTAATCAATTGCTAGACATCCAAATTACTATGGCTTGTACTGCTAAAGTTACTTATCACCTAAACTTATCAAAAGTTGGTTCCAATGACAAAGTTTTTCATTTCAAGCTGCATCCTAATACTGTAAATGTTCCTTCATGTTCAAAATACCTTTATTTAGTTTTTCTCCTAAACCATCAATGTCTTAAAATTTTTTTCTTTTTTCCATTTTTCTCTAAAATTATTAATGCTTGAAATTTTTCCTACATTGTATTTTCCTGACTCGTTCAATTTACAGTTTCTTAAGTCCTCTGTTTACAGTTCAAAGGTTTTTAATAAAATTGATATTTAACACAGGCTACAAGCTAGGCTACAAAAACCTTTTACACAAACAGACCAATAAACCTTGCCACTGAATAAAACTGAAAAGACCAATAAAACTTGCATCACCGCTTGCACTTGATGCACAATAGAACCTTTTGTTTATTAAGGCTTACAAATCAGCAATAGATTAAAAAAACCAAAACCTGTACAAATTGTCTAAGAGAATGAAATTAGACTCAAGTTAAGATATCAAAAGTTTGCTAGTTAATCTGGATTAAGGAGTAAGGACAATAGTTGTCATAGCAATAATAGATGTCAGAGCAACCTCCAGTATTTTTTAAAAATTAATACCACAGATGTCATTTTCTAGCATGCAGAAAAGCACTTAAGCACTTGTTTATGCAATAGTAGACATGTGTTACAACTTAGTTCATACTAACTTCCGCTCTATTTTTGTACTTCCGCTTTTTACTTCCACTGTATAGTGGCTCACAAGTAAATGGGTTTGAGATTCGAATTCTTCAAACGAAATTTTTTAATAAGAAAATATGAAAGAAAGTCTATGCATATATTAAACTTTAAATTATGTAATGTTAAAACACACTAAAGCATATATCAAGTTTTATAGTTTTACTTTTACTTAAAAATTGCATTGCGGCAACATCTCCTTAAATTTGATCTGTAGACTTTATTCCTGTTTTATAGTCTTTTGTTTGTTATATAGCTTTAAAATTTTCATTAGACAATATGGCTGAGTAGCCGAGTGGTTATCTCATAGAGTTTCTAAAGCAAAAAGTCCTTGTTCAATTCCTGCCAATGGCAACTTTTTAATTTTTTTTTTGATTTTTTTTGATTTTTTTTAAATACAAAATAAAACACTTTTGAAGTTTTATGCATAACATTTATAAGGATATTATACACTATAACAAACAAAAGGGAGAGAATTTATAAAAAAGCCTGAAATTTCTAAAAAAATCAAAACACCAGTAGAAATTTGTTACGCATGTATGTCATGATAGAGATACTTATGTTATTTTACTTCAAGTTTTCCGTAACTAAGTTGAGTTTGTGCAAGGAAAATGGGTATATAACATGTATATATATTGAATATAAAATCTATAGAACTATAAAGTTGTTCTGCATTGCATTTTAAATTACAAAAGTTTTTAAAAAAAGCAAGCTAATGATTTGAACTTGCCACGTGTTGACCTTAACTTCTTTAAAATAGTAAGGGGGTTTAAAAAGTATGTCTTTAATAAGAACATAATTGAAAATGCTAATTTTATATTTAAAAAAAGACATTTTATAAAAATTATTTTAGGTAAAAACAATAAAAAGTTATAAATCTTATTATCAATGTAATCAAGGTAATATCAAGGTAATCAAGGTATTATCAAGTTTAATGTAATGTATAATGAAGTTTGGAGGAATAACTGATAATGCACGGGGCATTGTAGATGTGCATGCGATGAGGTTTTCTGTATTACTATATATATCTCTAAAATATCTTTGAACTTCTCTATTATCATAAATAAAACAAATTTAACCTGTTTTTAAAGTTACTAAAGCTTAATTTTTTAATGTTTTAGTTAATAAAATTTGTTCTGTTTTGTAGGCGATATATTGAAATTCTATCTTAACAGGCTGTTTAATTTTATAGAAGCAGATAATGACCTGATTTTCAATATAAGTAAGTTTCTTATTTTTTATGGGTTTTAAATAATTTTATGTTAGATATTCAACCATGCTTTATACGAATCTAATTATTTAGTACAGTGTTATTGTCTGTGATAATCAGTTTATAATCAGGTAAGATTTTATTAAGTTACTTTTAAAAACATCTTTAAAAATTGCATTTTTTTTACTTATTTAATTTTTTTTTGTTTCTTACTCAACAAATTTTTTTTTAAAAAAAGTTTTAAATTAAATAACAATATTTTAGTTTGTATTTTTAGTTTTAGTGGCACAGCTTCTCACAAGTTGTAGGTTTTAATTTATAATTTATCTTTAAAAGTTAAAACTGAATAAAAAGATTCTCTTTATTCAAGTTTGTATTTTTTTTTATTGTGATGAAGTTACAAAGTTACTTATGCATTGTTCTAAAATAAAATTTGTTTGATTTGTTGCTAAGTCGTTAAGAAGTTGCAGTTTGTTTAATAATAATGGCAATAAGCAGCCGACGTATGTTACATTTTAATCAATATTTTTCATGAAATTACAAATAAAGTTTTTAATTTTATTTGATGGTATAAATAATCTATATGATTTTCTTATTATAAGATTGCTTGCTCAT
Source organism: Hydra vulgaris (assembly GCF_038396675.1). NCBI lineage: Eukaryota > Metazoa > Cnidaria > Hydrozoa > Anthoathecata > Hydridae > Hydra > Hydra vulgaris. The sequence continues at coordinate 59,516,434 of NC_088927.1, read as the reverse complement.
TATAAAATGGATTTCAATTTTTTAGTTAATTCAATTAGAGGATTTATCAGTTGGTCAATTTTTCTATTTATCACCTATAATATTAGTGGTTTTTTAAAATTTATTCAAATCTTCATATATATATATATATATATATATATATATATATATATATATATATATATATATATATATAAATATATATAAATATATATATATATATATATATATATATATATATATATATATACATATATATATATATATATATATATATACATATATATTTCCAGGTACATCATTAAGATGACTTCATGCAAATTATGATGCTATACTCTTTGTTTTAATATGTATTTTTTGCATTTCTTTAATTCTGTTTTTTTTTTCTTCTTTTTTTTTTGGTTTTTCTACTTTAAAAGTTTTTAAATTTAGCAAAATTTCATGATTTGAATTTACTTGATTAATCATAAGTCAACAGATAAGGAGAAACCTAAATTCTAGATTTATCTTTTGATGCTTTTTTAGAATATAGTAGAACAAATGAAGGGCCCAAAATGGCAAAAAAGACAGACCCTTCTTTTTTGAAGGAGTGGCTCCTTTAGAAGGCAAAATAGGCAAAATAGCTGCAATTATCTTTGCAGTCTTTTGCAAACTACTTATGTGGTTAAATGTTTCCTAATTTTTATTTTATTTTTATATTTATTATATTTTATTTATATTATATTTTTTATTATTATATTTTGTTTATTATATTTTTATATTTATTATTATATTTCGTTTTGTTATTTTGTATATATTGTAATTGTAAATAATATAAACAAGTTTAGATAAAGTCATTGTGGAACAGACTTACCATGACCTGTAAAAAGTCCTGACAGTTAATACTTGCTATAAATATATAGGCAAGATTTAAAAAATTTTAAAACTTATTACGCGAAAAGGAGATCTTGAACTTTTTCTTGAAAGTTTTGCATATTTTTTTCTTTTTGTATAACTTTTTATAAACATTTGCTGCTAATATTGTATTTTTTATTCCTTTTTTTTTTCTTTCAATCTTTTATCATCTACTTTTCTTGTTTTTTATCTCCTACTTTGATTTTTATCTTCTTTATAATCCTATCTTCTTTTCTTTCATCTCCTATTTAATCTTATTAACTTATTTTTCTTAAAATTTTCTTTAAAATTTTTGGAAATATGCTTTAAAAAACTCTTAATGCAGGATTGCATTTTGATATTTTTTATAAGTTTTAAACTAGAGCAAATAAGTCTATTTACTATGTTGGAACACATTTAGCCATAATAGCCTCAGGGAAAAATAATAAATTAGTGATTATATTGAAGCGTGTTAATTAGATGTTGGACAGATGTCCAGGTGTATAGAAGGCAATTAATGGAAGAAAGTGAGCATATTTAGTCTATTGTAAAATTAAGACTAGTTTAGGTGGTCATATTAATATCGATTTTAATAAAAGTATTGATAATTTATAGAGAGGCATACTTTGCGTAATTAAGGAGAGATTCGAAGAAAAATATAGCATTTAGGCCCTTTTGTTTCCAAAAAACGCCCTTTTATTTTGTGTGCGTTTTGATTGGTTTATTTAAAAAAAAAATCAATAAGCTTGTTGTTTTATTTTATTTACAAATATTTGGTAATTTAATTAACTACGAGTTTCAAGTTTTAGCTTAATACTATGGGGCAGAAGTTATATAAAAGCTGAAATGTTTCTGTTTAGTAATTTATTCAAACTAAAAAGAGATTATGAAAGTAAATTGATATGAGTGAAAACTAATGTGAAAACTTTGATTTTAACGCTTTTACTGTTTACGGAAAGATAAAATAATAGAGGTTTTTAGTTACTTATTTAATATTTTTATGCTGTAAACACGGAGACATTTTAACTGCGAATAAAAGAAACATTTTGGAATATAAATACTAAACATATTTGTTTCAGATGTTTTTATGAAGCTGTCCCTTCGTATTTTATGTATTTTAGTGGTAGTTTTGTTTCGCTTGATGCTTTGGTTAAAAAAAGATTTATAAAAAAATAATAAATTATATAAGAAAAGCTTAAATTCTACTTTTTAAAAATATAAAACAGTAATAGTCAAAAATAAGTAGGAAACACAAAAAATTGAAGTTTAAAAAGGTAAACTTTTGTTTTTAAGAAATTCAAATCGTTCAGATCTTTTCTTAACTACGCTGAGTAGCAAAATGTACAGTAAAAATCACCTCCAATATAAAAAAATCTCCAGTATATAAACTCAGTACCAACAAAAACCAAATTCTTCATAGAATAATATAGATTAACACAAAATATATGGCAAAACATAAACACATAAAATTGCAAAACAAGTTTTACTTTTTTAAGAAGAGTAGGCTTCTTTTTTTTGGGTGTTTCTCGCATTTTCCCACGTTTTATACGAAGACCCTCTGAAGAAGCTCCACCCTAAAACATAATAAAACAATAAAGAGCAACTTTAATTTTTTGCACAATCATGAGCGATCACAATCATCTCATGAGCAACAGTTTATCAACATCAATCAACCTTATGACAAATATCTGTGCATAAGTTTTATATAAATTATAATAATAGATTTTAACAAAATAGTTTTGTTTATCAAAGAAGAATGGGTCCCAAGTCTCTTTAATTTTTTACATATTTTTTAGCATAGATTAAAGTCTGCAGTATAAATAATCAAACAGAATAGAAAAAACAACTTGAAAAATAAAGTACAAGTAGACAAAATAAGTTTGAAACAACTAGCAACAACATAGCAACAACATAGCAATTCCATTTTCATAAAATATTGCAATTAATGAAGAGAAATAAAAAAAATCATTAAATCAAAATCAAAAATAAAATATCACATATAACTGCTGATATAAATGCTAATACTTGTAGTTGTGGAAAATGTATGCATAGTGTTGTCACTGTTGTCATTGACTTAAATTCTGTGCAAACATTTTCCATAACTTTATAGCTAGGCTACAAAAGCCTTTTACATAATCAGACCAATAGACCTTGCCTTAATGCTTGTACTTAATGTACAACAGAACCTTTTGTTTATGATGACTTACAAATCAGCAGAAGATTAACAAAATTGAAATCTGTAATGATTGTCTAATAGTATGACATTAGCAGGGATGCGGAGTCCCAAAAGAACTCCAGCTTTATATCTCTACTTTTTCCAAGTCTGTAGTGTCCAGAAGCTCAAAACATAATTGTTGACTTATGATCTGCTATGAGAAAAAAATTCATGCGATTTAATGACTTAAAACTTATTGTTTTTAAGCCCGGAGTCCTGGAGTCCTTGCCGACATTATATTTAAGGACTTTGGGTTTAAAAAATGATTTTTCCTCTAACCTAAAAGTCTTAATTTTTTTCCTATTAGTAGTCCATAAACTTATTTATATTTTTAGAGCTCCTGGATACCAAAAACTAGGATAAAGTAATCTATGTGTGACTTTCAAATCCGGAGTCCTTTTTGGAACTCCACATCCCTAGACATTAGACTCAAGAGAGATATTTAAAAATTGCTTACAAGTATCAAGTTAAAGTAAGTAAGAAAAAAAAAGTATAGATTTACAGATAGATATGTATCAAAATTAATGATTTCTTTTTTTATTTCTTTTCATTATTTACAATTTTTAATGGAAACAGAACTGCTATGTTGGTGCAAGTGGTTTCAATCTTATTTTGTCTACTTGTACTTTATTTTCCAAGTTGTTTACTATACACTTATATAGTATGTATTAGTACTATACTAATACAGTTATGGAAAATGTTTGCATAGTTAACAAATAGAAGATTAAAAAAAATAATTAAAAACTGTATACCTTATCTCTTGTTTTTCTTTTTCCGTCTGAAGTATTTCTTTTTGCTAATCCACTAACAACTGATATCACTCCTATTGAAACAACTTTTCGTTGTTTCTTAATATCCTTCTGAGACTGTTAAAATCAAATAACAAATTATGCTTAGGGAAAAAAGCATTTCAAGTTAAATTTAAAAAAAATTTACAGATATAAAATTACATCAACTAAAAAGTCTGGAAACTAAATTTCGTAAAGTAAAAAAGTCTGTAAATTAGATTAAAGTTGAAATTTATGTAATACTTTAAATTTACTTTAATTGGTGAAATGAAAACAATATAAAACTATATAACTCTTAGCAAGATATTATATTAATAGTTTTTCATCTAATTTATAGTTAAACTTCGCCTGATGTAATGATTTAGTTCAGATTATAACAATTATTACAATAACTAATAATAATTGCAATAACTAATAAAAATTACAATAACTAATATAAATTACAATAACTAATAAAAATTATATTAATTAATAATAATTAAAATAACTATATTTTCTCAAGAATTTTCTTATGATGGTACACCACTAAATATGCTACAGTCTTAGTTACAGTAAAGGAATCTAAACTTTAATTCATTCAAAGAATTCTAATAAAACCTTGACTTCTTTACACAATATGCACACCTGTTAATTTTTAAAGCTAAAACACTGTTGTCATTGATTTAAATTCATTGTTAACCCAGTGCTTTCTTAATGAGTAAAACGCTGTGATGCATAGTCTATCCACCACCGATTCAAAAAATTTACTTTTGCTACAACAATCATGCTTTCATTTTTTCATAAACTAGAGGAATAAATGTTTTGGTTATGTTTTCTAGAAGTCATGGTTCAAGATGCACAATTTATTTTTTAAATCCTTGATAACTAAAAAGTTATTGTTTACTTTTTAAAAGCCTGGTCTACTTTAAGCAATTCTACCATTTTGACCTTTCTAATTTTCTAGTTTAACTTTTTTTTTTTTAAATTTACAGTGGTTTTAATGAAACATGGAGTATTATGTCATCATTTTGCCACATTATGGAGAAATGATGTCTACACATATTATTTCTCCAAGAAATAATATGTGTAGACTAAGAATATTTACCTGAGAAAAAATCAAAATCAAATATAAAAACAAAGGAAAAAAATTTAAATTTTTCATGTTAATTTTTTTTTTTATATTTATCTTTGATTTGCATATTGTAATTAATTTTCTTAATCCTAAAAATTATTTAAAAAGATAATTATTTTTTATTATCTTATTAGATGCTAAAGTAATATAGTAACCTATATTTAATTGATCTTCATAGTCACCAGTCCGCTAATCACTTTAATTCTACTAGTCACCACTCCACTAATTAGTTAATTTGAGTACTATCAATAGAATTTACTAATAGCTCTTAACAAACTCAATATATAATATAAATCTTTTATCAAATTTATCATTTATATCTTTTATAAAATAAAAATAAAACTCCAAAGTGATCCATTGATGGAGAAATTAAAGCAGTTTATTGTTCAAAAAAGTTATATAAACTTTTAAACCAAAAAAACTTGTGTATAATTGATGACAATAAAACCAATTGCAAAAAAGACTTTTCACAACTGCTAGGCCAGCAAATTTTTATCAGTTGAAAGATAGATATGTTGCTAAAAAATTCAAGTATTCTTGTATATTCAAAATTTTTCAGTATGAGTATACTGAGAAATTTTCTCCCAAGTTCCTTAGATGGCAAACTATCTCTTTCTGTGAAAAAAATACATCATGCATTACTTGAAAAACTTTGAACACGATTTGTGTACAAAAGGATGTTTAAAGAAATCTTTTTTCGCCATTTATTAAAGAACATGATGCACCCACAATATTTTGATCTGACTTGACTACAATCCACACACACACACACACACACACACACACACACACACACACACACACACACACACACACACACACACACACACACACACACACACACACACACACACACACACACACACACACACATACAAACACACACACACACACACACACACACACACACACACACACACACACACACACACACATATATATATATATATATACTAGTGATGTACCGATTAATTGGCATCAGCATTGGCATTGGCTTAATCTGCCACTTTTTGCACGATCTGAATCGACCTGCTTTTATTAATTTACTGATTTTCCAACCAATAGCATCATAATTATTTTATTTAATTTTTTTTATTTTTATGATAAAAATTAAATAATAAATTAACTAATCTTTATGCATTACTTAGAATTTTTTTGAAATATTGTTTATCTTGACTTTGTTTACAGGCAATATTATTTACTCTTAAGATGATCTTTATAAGCTTTAATTTAACAGCTGAAGTTAGTTATACTATATTAGGACCTGTCAAGAATTTAAATTCCAAAGAGGACCCTCAAGATCTCATCAAAATCAAAAAATATTTTTTTACTTATCTTATAATTAATAGACATTGATTTGTGTCTCAGTAATATTGGTTTTTAAACTCTTTTTTTTTGCTATGAAAATCGCTCCACCCTAATATATATATATATATATATATATATATATATATATATATATATATATATATATATATATATATATATATATATATATATATATATATATATATATATATATATATATATATACATTTATATATATATAAATCTATATACATATATATATATATATATTACATACATACATACATACATACATACATACATACATACATACATACATACATACATACATACATACATACATACATACATACATACATACATACATACATACATACATACATACGGTACACTCCCAGTTATTCGAACCTCCAAGGGGAACAAGAATTTACTTTGAATAACCGAAAGTTCGAACAACTGAAAATCTTCTTTAAGGTGACCAATTTCAAGTTACTATTAAATTTTATCAGTACTAGAAAGTGAAAAAGAAGAAAAACTTCGGAATAAAATGCCGTTTAAGTTTTTACCTTCTAAAAAAAAAACAATCTAAAATAAAGAAATAAAATATTTACAATTTTTCGAAAAAATTGTCCATTTTCGATTGCTTTTTTGCCTCAAAAGAATGTTTATCAAACTCCTTTGATATTAGGTTTAGCGATTGTCGGATTTCGACGCCGTTATTTTCAAAAAGAGACCAACATTCAATTAACTCTATTGCACTTGCAATAAACCTCTGATAATTTTGGCTTTACAGGAGGCAAATCGTTCGAATCTTCGTCTATCTCCTCATCTACCTCAGCACAATCACTGATTAAAATGGAATCCAGAATTTCTCAATCTGTGATAGCGATTGCTTCACTTGTACAAATATCAAAATCTATGTTTACGTAATATTCAAAAGCAAAATCTTTCTCTACTAAGCCACGTGATCTAAGCTCTTTGACATTTTCTTCAAGCAATTCAAATGGATCTTCTTCACCATTTATACTTGCAACCGGAATTTTCTTTGAGATGCCTGCCTTTCTAAAACAATTTTTTACAGTTTTGGTTGATACAGCATCCCATGACCAACATGTTCATTGCTTCAAGAATGTTGATATTTGGGGTCATTTTACCAGCATCGATGTATTTTATCTGACGCCTCACAACATTCGTGCGATAAAAAGGCCCTTATGACTCCCTGGTCCATTGGTTGCGTTTTGGAGGTTGTGTTTGGTGGTAAAAATACTAATTCAATTGCTTTGAGATTTTCAACATTAGGATGAGCTGGGCTTGTTGCACTAATCTATGATTAGTGCAACTTTTCTACCCTCAGCATTAAACTTTGCATCAAGTCTCCTTACATAATCAGTAAAGATTTTGGAGTCCATCCAGGAATTATTTTGGGACTTGTACTGACAAGGTAGGCTTTTGACACCTTTAAAACATCATGGTTTTTCTGCTTTTCTGATTATAAACATAGGCAGCTTTTCATCAACCCCATTTCCTGCTGCTAAGCCTGTTAAACGAACTTTGCCTAATTTTCCTCCTGCACATTGTTCACCTTTTAGATGAAAGGTTTTTGTCGGTGGCTGTTGATAAAATAAACCAAACTTTTCAGCGTTGTAAACATCTTTTAATTCATACCTTGAGAGGATAGTGGGCAAATGGGTTTGCTCCCAACTTGATGTCATTTCCGCTGTACATGACCTTTCCTTGCCAAAAATAGTTTGAAAAACAACATAATGTCTATTTTTCCATCGATCAAGCTACCCTTCTGAAGCCTTAAAATCCGCAATGTTGAGCTTTTTTGCAAAACCTAAAGCTTTTTCTCTAATGATGTGTCCACCAATCGGTACATTTCGTTCACGTGCGCTCATAAACCATTTATATACAGCTTTATCTATGGAATCATACTTTCCCAAACTTAACTTTTGTCTCTTTGCTCCAAATTGACCTGGCTCATACTTGCTAATTATGTTTATTTCATGCGTAATCCAGTAAGTTAAAGTGTTTTGAGGAACACTGAACTTTTTTGCAACATTTTTTTTAGTTAGTCTTTTTTCTAAGTCTAAATCTTTAAGAGCAAGATATTTTTTTTTGATTGTCAGAACTGTTTTCTTTTGTTTAGATGCCATGTTGAAACTTCTACCGCACTACTTTGCTATGTCTTCAATTTTTTAATTATATTCTAATAACATTATTTCGTTTATAATATTTTGATAACGTTTAGTAACGTAACGTTTTGAAATGCAATAGAATGGTATCTTCAAACAAAGAAAAACTTCGAATAACTGACAGGGTTTTTGTCAAGGGGAGTAAAAAATTGTTTCAAATAACCGAAATTTCGAATAACTGCATGTTCGAATAACTGATGGGTATTTGCATGGGTTTGTTAAGGAAAATTTGCAGGGAATTAAAATTTCTTCGAATAAGCAGGAAATTCAAATAAGTGCCAGTTCCAATAACCGGGAGTTTACTGTATATATATGTATATATATACATTTATATATACATATATATGTATATATATATATATATGTATATAAATATATATATATACATATATATATATATATATATTATATACATATAAATATATATATATATTATATACATACAAATATACATATATATATACATATATATTTATAAATATATATACACAAACCTCGCATATATATATACATATATATGTATATTTTAAATGACGACATCTTGTATGAGAGTTGAATAAATTTAATATATGAGCATCAATAAATACGAATTCTCTCAATACTAATTTTTTCATTTTATCTAAGAAATTTTGGCTAGATTATTAATACTAGCATCTTCAGCTTTAGTTACAAATTATTAAATCAAATTACAAACAAACGGTAATGTCACTTTTTAATGGCTTCTTTAAAGTACGCTTTAATTGGGCTTCTTTAATATTACGTAGGTATAAAAAGTCCGGAATTGCGTTTTTACATATTGACCATCATCTAAATTCATACCTCCATTTTTAGGTCCGCATTTGTTGAACTAAACTTCAATTGCCTCTCGAACTTTTCTTTCAAATTTTTTGGGTTCTACTTTTAACGCCTTTACTTGATCCCATTTTATACTACATGAACATTTAATTTTATGATGTCCTATTGCAGATTGTTCTAATTTTTCTTCAAAAACATTTTTTTTGGTGTTGTTTTGTTCTTGCTGCTATTTTCATTTTTGTTTCGCCGATGTATTTTTGTTTACACTCGCATTCTATTAGGTATACTCTGGGATGGCTATTTGATGGTAGTTTTGTTTTGTTGTGTGAAGTTAGCAAAGATTTAAGATTTGGACTATATTTAAAGACTGCCTGTAACCTGTTTTCCTAAAGATTTTTCGAAGTTTTGGTGATAATATTGGGATCCACGGTAGTGATATAGTTGGCATGGTTGCTTTGTTGTTAGATAAATCTGCAATAGGACATCATAAAATTAAATGTTCATGTAGCATAAAATGGGATCAAGTAAAGACATTAAAAGTAGAACCCAAAAATTTGAAAGAAAAGTTCGAGAGGCAATTGAAATTCAGTTCAACAAATACGGACCTAAAAATGGAGGTATGAATTTTGATGATGGTCAATATGTAAAAACGCAATTCTGGACACCATATTTTTTATACCTACATAATATTAAAGAAGCCCAATTAAAGCGTATTTTAAAAAAGCCATTAAAAAGTGACATTACAGTTTGTTTGTGATATAATTTAATTAATAATTTGTAAATAAAGCTGAAGATGCTAGTATCAATAATCTAGCCAAAATTTCTTAGATAAAATGAAAAAATTAGTATTGAGAGAATTCGTATTTATTGGTGTTATATATTAAATATATATGTATATATATATATATATATATATATATATATATATATATATATATATATATATATTTAAATATATATATATATACATTTATATACAACACTCGGATATATATATACATATATATGTATATATATATACATATATATATATCATATATACATAAATATATATATATCATATATATATAAATATATATATACATATATATATATATATACAACCCTCGGATATATATATATATATATATATATATATATATATATATATATATGTATATACATATATATGTATATATATATATTATATATATAAATATATATATATATACTTATATATGTTTGCATATATTATATATATAAATATAAATATATACATATATATATATAAACATATATAGCTTTTTATATATATATATATATATAATTCACCTCCCCAAGGCCGAGAAGGCCACTACAGATGAAGAGGCTACTTGTGGTTATAACCCTCTCTCAACTCTATAACTCCGAAACACAAACCTTGACAAACAAGGCCGCTGCGCGGAAAAATGAGTTGAGCGCGGTACTACCTAGGACTTGGTGGGAATCGAACTCGGAACTTCTCGCTTATTAAGCAAGCGCTCTACCACTACACCACTACTGCATATATATATGTATATATATATAATATGTATATATATATATATATATATATATATATATATTATATATATTATATATATACATATATATACATATATATACATATATATATACAAGCCTCGGATTTAGGAAAAATGAGGTCAGCAATAAATTGTTGATCTCAAACTCATAGAGGTTGGCAAAAACTTGACATGTTTTATGGTAATTCTATGTTTTATGGTAATTCCTTTAAGTCAAATTTATTTTGCCAACTTGATGTCCGCCTCTAAGAGTTTGAGATTGGCAATTTATTGCCAACCTCACTTTTGCTAAGTCCTAATTCAGTTAGGTCAGCATGGTCAAATGTTGTATGCATGTATGTATGTATATAAGTGTGTATATATATATATACATATATATATATATATATATATATATATATATATATATATATATATATATATATTATATATATATATATATATATATATATATATATATATATATATATATATATATATATATATATATATATATATATATATATATTGATAATCAAAAATTCTCTACGCATTGAATTTGACGTCATAAAGTTCACTTTAATTTTTTTTTGGATTTTTCAAAATTCATTCTTTTTTTTGGTAAAAGATAATTTATGATACAATTTTATTCTCTAACAATTTGCAATTGTAAGAGTTGTAAAAACAATCATTAACTTTTGATGAAATGACTAAACAATTTTTGTTTAAACATTTTGTTCAAATAACTTGTTTAAAAATTTAGTTTTTTTTTACCATTTTTGTTCATTTAATACAATTTTTTTTTTCATCGCCAAAAAAAAAAGAAGATTTGCTGTGAAAGTTTTTTAAACTTTATTAAAAGAACTTAAAATTTCTAACTTAAAAAACTGCTAAATCTAATTCATATGTCTGCTAAATTAAAATGAAAATAAAAACTGCTTAACTGCACTAACTTACTGTTTTTGATTTTGTTTTTTTTTCTTAAACATTGATGCTTTGGAACTCTCTTGTGTCTTCATGTTTTACTGACTCATACAATTGCAGTAACAAGAGCTATTCAGACTTTAATATCTGCAACTTGTTCCGTGTTCTTCAACTCTCTCCTTTGCTTTTTAGAAAGTCACAAATTAAAGAGCGGTTACTTAGAGTTTTTAACTAAACTTGTTGGAAAAATAAAAATTAAAACCAAAAATGAATGAGTAATTCACGCTTTAAAATACAAAATTTACAGGTTAAAATCATGCACGCCTCACTGCGCATAATATGCTTGTATTATGTGTAAATACAGCACACAACCACCTGCTTTCATTACATTTGAATGCCATGACGATTTTCTTGTCTGGAATTTATCCAATAATAATAATTTTTTTTTTTTAATTGATAAAAACAAGTATTAAAAAATGTTTAAAAATTTTTCTTCATTTATCATGTAAAACTTTTTCTAAAGATTTAACCTTTTTAAAAAAAAGTTTATAAATGCTGGTAAGCAATATTCACCATTAACCTGGTTACATATTTAATCTTAAGACTTTATCTAATCTGTTTATGACATGCTTATGACATACTTATGACATGCTTATGACATGCTTATGACATGCTTATGACATGCTTATGACATGCTTATGACATGTTTATGACATGCTTATGACATGCTTATGACATGCTTATGACATGCTTATGACATGCTTATGACATGCTTATGACATGCTTATGACATGCTTATGACATGCTTATGACATACCTACAATATACTTAAAGTGCAATTAATGTCAAATAAAATACATACTACTCACATTTAATTGGTCCAACAAACAGCCAAAGTCAAGCATAACTTCTTTTTTTGAAGATTTTTTTGAAACTTCAATCACTTTAGGATTTTCTTTAGCGAGCCTAGCTTTCTTCTCTTTTACTTTTAGCTTTCGCTTCAACTTTTTCTCTTTAAGCCTTTTTTTACGCTCCTCAGGGGATAACTGTGTTGATGTTGGTTTTTCATCGTCTACACAGTTTTTTATAGGCGTAATGGGTGAAACAGGCTGTAGCAATAGAAATTAACTCACATAAACTTTTAGCAACAAACAAAATTTATATATAAATATATACACAAACATGCTTACTTATTGTATTTTTTGTTGGCACCAACATATTAAACGTGTTGTTAATTTCAAAATTGACACAAAATTCAAAATAATGTTTTTAGCTCTTAATTATTAATAAGATCCCAAAGAATATCGCACACAAATTTTTTTAAAATATCACACACAATTTTTTTTTTAAATATATCACAAATTTTTTTTTAAATATCACACACAAATTTTTTTTAAAATATCACACACAAATTTTTTTTAGAATATCGCACAAATTTTTTTTTAAAAAAGGTCAACATGGGATTCAAAGGAAAAATGTTAATTTTAGAAAACTTACTATTTTCTTCACAATTGAACTGTAAGATAAAGGGGTTGCTACATTAGATGTCAGTGTGGATGGAAATGAAGCATCAACAGTCGCACTGTGTGACATTTCTTTTAACCAAACTTTTTCTTCTGATTCAGGATTTGAAGTTTGGATTGCTTGAAAGTCTATTAACTTCTTTGAAGATCTATTTTTAGCAACAACGTCACCTGTAAATTTGTCTTCATTTTTATACAAATTACTTTCAAAAGATACCCTTAGATTAGAAGATTTTTTTTTATTTGTCTTTTTAAGCAAAGAAGATGAACTTGTATTTTTTTCTGTCAGTAAGGTTTGACTTTGAGAAACAATGTTCTCCAAGTTTTGTCTCTGAGGTATGTTTTCATCCAAACCATTGTCCTTTTGTGAAATATTTTTTCTTTCATTCTGAGAACAAAAATTAACTTTTAAATCTGAATTATGCTCAGACTTTAGTTGATCGAGTTCAGATGTAATGTTATTTTTGATATTAGTATAATTTTTTTTCTTTTTAAAATAATTCTGCTGTGTTCCAGTTATTTCCTCTGTCACTGGAGCTTTTACACCTGTAAGAGCTTTTGTTGATTTTTCTATTTCTAAACTTTCATTAGGCGTCTTTTTAACAATTGAACTCCAAGATAATTTTGGTTGTTCTAGAAAATAAATATAAATTCTTTGTAAGAGCTCCAAGATAATTTTGGTTGTTCTAGAAAATAAATATAAATTCTTTGTAAGAGCTCCAAGATAATTTTGGTTGTTCTAGAAAATAAATATAAATTCTTTGTAAGAGCTTTTTTTTGAGAGTTCTTTAAGAGAGTTTTTTGTGACGTAAGAATTTGAACATGGGTTTCCAAAACTATATATATATATATATATATATATATATATATATATATATATATATATATATATATATATATATATATATAAGTTGTTATCAAATTTAAAAGTTTATTTTCAAGTCAAAAACCATCAAAAAACTCCCATTTGGAGAATGGGAGTTTCTATATGGCATTATATATATATATATATATATATATATATATATATATATATATATATATATATATATATATATATATATATATATATATATAGATATATATATATATAGATATATATATATATATATATATATATATATATATATATATATATATATATATATATATATATATATATATATATATATATATATATAGATATATATATATATATATATATGTTTGTTTTTTTTCATTGAATTTTAACAGATTTTTGAAGAAAAAAAAAAAAATTTATTCTGTTACAAAATATCAATACACTCAACATACTCAAGTACAGAGTGAAACTTTTTTTTTCTTCAAAAATCTGTTAAAATTCAATGGAAAATAGTGTAAATAAGTAAAATTGTTTATTATACAGTTTTAAAAATGTTTTCTGTTGTGTATTAATTTTTAAGAATTTTAATTTCAAAATGTAAACAATTATTTTATGGAATATTTAGCCTCAAAATCTAATCAACCATCACATTAATTCAAATCGTAATTAAAAGAAAATAAAACTAAGAAAATTTATGAAATAATGCTTACATTGCAATTTAATATTAGCATGTAATAATACTGTTATAAATAGTATATTTAAAACTAATACTTTTATAAATAGTACACTTAAAAATAATAATGTTATAAATAGTATATTTAAAAAATTACTTTCATTTTGTTACACATTTATTACTGTGATAAATTTTATTGTTTTATGAAAAAGTTTGTAAAGTATAATTATAGTAAAAATTATAAGTTAGGTGTAAAAAAACAATAGAATTACACAAATATAATATATAAATATAGTATATACAAGTATATAAACAATAGTATATAGATATAAAAATGCATGTATATAGATATAAAAAAAAAAGACCTACATAAACATTGGTTTGCAATGATTTAATCATGGAAAAATTGTATTAAACCGATTTCTTATGTTATGTTATTATAATTAAAAAAAAAAATTCAGTAATGTATTTATTTTTAATCAAAATTTCTCCATCAAAAAATTTTAAGTCTGTTGTTATCTTAAATATGTAAATTTTTTTAAATATAAGCATTTTAGTGTAGCTTGTCATAAAACTATTTATAAAAAAATCTAAAATTGTGAATACTTCATAATATATTTGGGATTTTAACATTTGGCCCTTTCTCTGTAATTCTTGCTAATAGTATCGTGGGTTATCGTTAAGCCCTAACACTTTCATTATATATCCCATAATGCTGTGTAGAAAAAATTAATGTTGTGTTGAAGATATTACATGTATACATTGATGTTGCTTTTCAGTAAAAAATTTATCGCTACAGTAGTTTTGTGATATTGAATGAAATAATTTTATCTTTTGTAATGTAACAAACAAAATAAAAGCAAGAAGAAGAAAAAAAAAGATTAACAAGACCAAACAAGTCAATTACTAGACAGAAATATAAAGTTAAACATAACTAAGTGCAACTTCAAACATTATTAAATTTCACCACAAACAAGAAGTTGTTATCAAATTTAAAAGTTTATTTTCAAGTCAAAAACCATCAAAAAACTCCCATTTGGAGAATGGGAGTTTCTATATGGCATTATGTTTTGAATAATACCTTTATTATTTCTGATATTATTAGTTGTAATGGTTGCTGTAGCAATAAGGATGTCGCCTTTCAAAATGATGTAATAAAGAAGAAAAAAGATTTTCAAACCTCCTAACTTTTTATTTCACAGTTTGAAGATGGAGTTACTCCACTTGCACAAGTAAAACTTTGTACTCCAGTAGATTTTTACTCCAGAAATTTAACATATTTTTCTGATTTTTATTCCAGACATAGCTTGTTATGAACCACCAGACAAATTTTGAAAACAAGAGATTGAAATAGTAAAGTAAATGTGAAAAACTGGAGAGTGAAAATAGTGAATAAGGAATGTAAATGTTTAAAAGTCAAATCCAGTGCAATAAAAAACACGAGTGGAATGTAAGAAGCAAACTTGAAAATTGAAGTCAAACTTTAAGTCCAAAATTTGACTTGTGCAAATGCAAAGAGCGAACTTAAACTCAAGTCTAACTTGAAAATAGCTGGTTTTCAAGTTAGACTTGAAAAGCCAACTTGAAAAGGCAAAAATCTTTTCCAAATGCAAGAAACAAACTTGAAATTAATTCATTTTAGAAAAATCTGATTTCAAGTTGTTTTTTTAAGTTTGGTACAGACCAGTC